>NW_008652795.1:0-36435 GCF_000695815.1 Acanthisitta chloris
GATCCCCGCGGGGAGCCTGTGTGCGTGTGGATGGCGATCTCCGACCTCGGCTCAACTCGGCCCCCCCTCCCTCTCCGTGTTAATCCCTCCTTCCTCTGCTCCCGGGGTGTTCGGCGGGGGCGGCCCCCCCCGGGTGTGCCGCGAGGGGTTAGCCGTGTTGCACAACAGTTGTTTCCTTTCGTTTTCCATTCCCCGGAGTGGGCTTTGTGCTTCTTAGGCTAGACTTTCCGGGTCCTCCGTATGCCCTCGGAGCGCAGGAGGAGGGGGGAGTGGGGGAACGAAGCTTTCTTAGCTAAGCCTTGCTTGCCTGTATTAAACGCTCCGTCCTTTATCAGGGCTCTGTCCTGCCTTCGCTCCTTGTGCATCTGTAGAGTTCATCCTTGTACATCGTTATGTTCTGTCAATTCTGTCTCCTCAGCCAGGGACTTAAACAGTGAGTTGTATCGCAAGTTCCTGGCTTGCTCGGCCTGGTGTTTGTGTACAGTCCTTCACTTACAACTCTTGCTTTAGTCTATGCGACCTGCTGGTGGAAAGTTAAAAGAGCATTCCGTTGTAATTTGTTTTCTGTTTTATTTTTTTACACTGCCTTCATATGGCAGTGTTTTCTAACTTTGTCATGACGGCTATGCTTTGGAAAAATCAATGTCAGCCCTTACAAATGTTTCTTGCAGTGCTGTGGAGTCAAGAATAGTTACTAGTGCCAGCCAGGAATTAAAAGTATCCAGAGGGAAGGATAAGCTTAGTGTTTACCGTGTCTGCTTTGAGGAATAGCCTTGATGCGTTATGACCGGTGAATAGACACCAGTGCTGTGTACCCTGGTGGTCTTTTTTTCCCCACCCCCAACTTGGAAGCACAATGCAGCTCTGCTGGCGAGGATGATGCTACTGCCTGTTTGTGTCTGCCTGGGAGAGGGCAGCTGGGAGCACAGCGGTTGCTGACTCCCAGTAGGGCACATTTCCACTGTAGTAAAATATGTGAAAGTGACTACTGCATTTAGGGAAAAAAAAAAAGACGAATTGTGAACTAGATTTTGTAGGCAGATGTTCACGTGACCTGCTCTGTAGCTGTCTGCATATGTGAACCCAGGGCACATTTTAACACACGGCAGCTTTCATTAGGTAATTCCTTCTCCAGGCAACTTCTGCTAAAACACATGTCTTGTCTTTGGTACTGCTTGAAGTATGTGAAATTCCTTGTATGTGATAACCTTTTGTGGATAGGTATCTTAAAGGTTTGTAACTGAGGACCCTGCTGTTTATTTATTTTTAATAGATAAGCGAAACGTTGTTAGATGGGTCATTCGCTTCTGAGAGGACTGTGCACCAAGAGCTAAACTGAAGTAATAGTATCATGTACAGTAATGCAGCACTGTGAATCTCATTCTTCTGTTTATCCATCCTACAGAGATAACTAAAATTGTGGATTGCTTACAGTGCCTTTCATTTTGGCTCTGGAATGAAGTTGAGACCATAATTTGTCACCAGTTATAATAATTTTGGCTTGTCTTTATACTAAAAGAAGTATACTTGGCACAGTTACTTTCTTTCCAGTGAGAAATCGACTTTTATGATAAGTAAAAATGCTTGCAGGAATGGCACAAAAACCCACATGGCTGCTTAGTGGGATCTAAACAGAAACAAAAAAAATAATTGTCTTTTCCCCCTCCCTTTGAGGGTCTTAGTCTGGTTTTGCTTTAATTGCATCTAAATTCTGTCATTTTTATCTGTTCATGTACTACTAATAGAGTCCTACAGTTTGTATGCAGTTTTTTCACTCCTATAACAAATGCAAGAGTTTATTTACACAGTTAAGAAGTATGCTGTAGTCCTGTTTCTTTAGATATTTTGGTTTTATTATTTTTTCTTAAAAGTGCTGAGTAAAGGAGTTTTTTAGGCTTGGAGATTGAAGTTTGAACGCTTCTGAAAACTGAAGGAGGAAACTTGCCGTATATTGCCTTACAACGTTTGTTTTGTGATTTCAGTAGTTGCAACAGCAATACCAGTGCATTTCATGCAAGAGACTTTGTGTGCTTTTTCGTGTCATGAATTTAGTGTTGGTATATAAATGCGAGACAGTACCAGGAGCCTGATTTTATGCTGTTTAGGAAAACTGTGCATTGAAACCTTTAAAACTTCAGGCTTCTAATGAAAAGCTGGAAATTGGAGGGATGTGGTATTTCTGGTCTGTTTGTACGGTGGTCTTTCTTCCTGTCCTGTTTCATGAGCTGCCCTAAGCACGAGTTCTTCTTACAGTGCAAGTAAAAGTCTGGGGGTTTGCTTGCAAATTGCTGATCCAGGATTTTCTTAACAAATGCTTGTAGTTCAGCAACTTTGCAATCTCCTTGCTTTCTTTGTTCTTAAGTCTTTTTGTGTTGCCTTTATGATTTGGCATTGAATGGCAGTATAGTTCACTGACACACTGCAAAGAGTTGTTTCACACTTCAGGGTCTGATTTAAAATCTTGCTCCTATTTTAAGCTTCAGTTACTGGCATTGTCAGCTTTGATTTTATAATATTTCTCTTTTCCTGAAAGTACAGCTCTTTGCTCATATTTTGTGAGTGAGAGGTTGCTGGGGCTTTAAAGGAGCATCTTTTGGTGTGGTTTAGAGTCTCCAATTGCCTCTGCTTATTCTACTGTTTGCTGCTTCCCCTATTTGTTTTTAGTATTGGAGCCCTCTTTGCTAGAGGGTAGGAAACAAACATGAATCATTGTTTTTCACTCTCATTGGCCAGAGGCACTGTCATAGTGGTGATGGTTTTTAATACCTTGTACAGGATGATTTGGAAATCTAAGTAGGTAGATCTGTTGCAATGCACAGGACTAGATAACTGCTACAAATTCCTCTACTCCTGGGAGAATATCATCATGCAATTTGAAAAGTAATCTTAGTGACTGGCCTGAGATGTCATGTAAAGGGACAATATGTTTTTACAAATTCTTTCAGTGATAGTGAAATTTGAGTTAGTTTTGAAGTTTCAGATCTCAAGTCTATATCTTGTTCTGCATCCTAGAGGTTAGTAATCCAGCATACAGACTATAAAAATGCTCTATGTGCAAGTTACCAGAACAAATTGCAGGTTCTTGTTTTTCTTGCTTTCTAGTCAGGAGTAGAAACCAGTGTATTTATGTTCCTGCAAATAGTCCCATAAGCTTAGAGTCCAAGTATGTTAGAAAGGGAAAACCTTGGTGGGGACACAGCTGATGTGACTGTGTTACCCATGAAGACTCATTTCATGCTTCAAAAATTACTTGATCGAAGAGCTGAAGGCCAAGTGTCTAGTTTGTTGAAAGCTTGAATTCAGTTTTTGAGTTTGAAGGGTGATGAATCAGTCCCAGCAGTTTGGGTTGTGCCCAGGTGGGTATTTTTAAAAAAAGTATTCGAACCGGATGTCATACTCTTTGTCATTGCAGAATCTGAATGGATCTGGCTTGAGGCAGTGAGTCAGACATAGAAAGAGCTCTTCCTCTCTTTATTCCAGATTGATACTGGTAGATAGGGAAGATGTTTGCAGACATTGTCTGTGCCTTTCCCTGAACTTTTAACTTAAAAAGAAATTGTGCATGTTTGACCTCTTGAAGTAGGGGTGGGAAGCTAAAAAAAGCTTACAAACGCTTGTCTGCGTTTGTTTTAATCTGGAGAGAGAGACCTGTCTGGATGGACTTAGTACAGAGGGTTAGTATGTGTTTTTGGCACTTGATCGTAGAGTTCTAGTCCAACCATACAAGGGATATTTCTGTATACTTGGCAAAAAGTTCTTTGGGGCTGGGGATAAAGCATGTGGTAAGCACCTGTACATATTTTGTTTGTTTTGTCTATTATGTTCAGCAATAAAATATAAATGGCAGATCTGAAACACAGTCAGCAGGGTATTCATGTTTCTGACTATTTGGGAGCGTTTTGTTGAGCACCATCTAGACCTGAGGCAGTATCTGTATAAAATCCCTTTATGCTGCAGTGGAACATGACTAAAGGCCTGATCCAGAATACACAGTGGCAGGCAAGGAATGGGGTCAATAGTACCTGATCTCTCACTTGTTTTATCTGTCAGCTGCTAGCATAAAAACTTTGATGTCCTTAATTCATATCTTAGAGTGCATAACACTTAAACCCTTTTGATGAGCTTTAGTGCTCAAGTTGTTGAATCAAACTTGTCTGTACAATTAATTCTTATTCTGGAAAGGTGTCAAGACACTATAGTGCTTGGAACTACAACTTTTAAAACTTTTCAGAAGTGTGGTCTTTAAACAAACATGCTATAAGGAAGCTGTTGCTTGATATTGTTTTGTTGTCATAGAAAAGAAAGTGGCTGACCATCCTTTTGAAAATAGTGACTACTGTTGCTGCAATAGATCAAAAAATGTCTGCATGGTTCCCTCTCTTTGCACTGATCCGGTGCCAAGGGATTTCTGTTTACTCTCCTCACAATGTTCTTTTCTTCTGTCAAATATCCAAACCTCTTGGTACACTTTGTGTTTTGAGGGGTTTTTTTTCAGTTTGTTGTCTGGGAGTTAGTGGTATAAAATCATACTTCTCATTGTGTCATCTATTTTCAAATGATCTCTCATCTCTTGCTTTATGGTGTTTCTCATCCATCATTAATTAAAGTTTTCACAGGTAGACAAACAACCTTTCATAGTACTGTGCTGCTGTTACTTTCACATGCACACAAAGAAATAAGACACCTTGAATAGTCTGACTTACTGTAATAAAGAGGATGCCTGCTGCCACACTGTCTAGTGAAACTTACTGAAGTGTTGAACTGATAAGAGGTTTTTTTATGTTGTTTTTGCAGGAAGCCAAACCTTCAGCTGAGGACTTAGGAGACAAGAAAGAAGGGGAGTACATTAAACTCAAAGTCATTGGGCAGGTGAGCTTTTACATAATTGCTTGTTAACACTTCATGGAGGTGTGAGTTTTTTGGATGGTAGAAATAACCAAATGAAAGTTGATTCTTCACTAGGGGTCCTCCCCTGCTATAAACTATTTCCAGTTGCCAGTAATGTGTGTTAGTATACTCTGGTGTGGGTTTTTTTGATGCATTGATGGATTAATTTATCCAAGGATATGAATGAAACTCTGAAAGGTCTTCAGAGTTTGTGTAGTACACTGGGCATGAGGTCAGCTTTCATGGACAGGGATTGGAAAAGGATTCTGTTGGCTGGTGTGTTGGTAGATGTGAATGGTGGATTATAAATTTGAATTCAAGCTGTATTGGAAAGGCAATGTTGAGGTCCTTCTTGAACAGAAGTCCTTCTGTGCAAAGAACCCTTAGTCCAGATGACTTAACTGATATTGTTTGTTGGAGTAGTATTGTTTGCTGCTGTTGAGTGGAGACAGATGACTTAAGGTAGTTGCTGTTAGTCCTGCTTTATGTCGTGCTGGTTTAATCGGCAATGATGAGAACACAGTCAAAAGCTAAAAGTTGCCCACGTGCCTTTTGCACATATCCTCTTGCAGCCTGTTTTATCTGTAAGAGTTTTGACAGTATCTGCATGTATCTTCTGGCTGGTAAGAAGGGCTATGGAATAATGAGACCTAAAATTTCTCCTTAGGTTAATATTGTGTTGCCAGGTCTGCCTGTATCCTAACATCTAGATAATTACTCTAATGGAACAAGGTTTCATATGTATTTTGCCGTGCAAGCTTTAACTTCTCTTTTGGAATCCTGGAGCAGAAGTCTCCTGGATTCGTAGAATCATAGAATTTTAGGGGTTGGAATGGACCTTATAGATCATCTAGTCCCAGCCCTCCCTGCCATGGGCAGGGACACTTCCCCACCACACCAGGTTGCTCAAGGCCTCATCCAGCCTGGCTTTGAACACTGCCAGGGTTGTGGCATCCACTACTTCCCTGGGCAACCTGTGCTAGTGTCTCACCATCCTCACAATAAAAAACTTTTTCCTAATGTCTAGTATGTTTGTATTTCATAAGTACATCAGCTGGGTAAAGCTGGGAGCGCAGACTGAACCGTGTGTGGGTTTTAGTACTTTTATATCCAAAGCCTCTATAGTGAGCCCTAAGGCTATACTATGCCATCTGGTTTTTAAAAGAGATCTTCCTGTGGAAGTACATGATGAATTGAGTGATTGATAAATCATCCTGGCAGTTCATGTTATGATACACCAAGGTATGCTTGGTGATAGTTAAACTGCATTCCATGTTAGTTTTATGTAAGTTTTCTTAATGACAGACTGAATGCAGATAAAGTAAATGGTTGCTACAAGTAGAGTAACTTTTGTTCTTTTATGTTCTTAGGACAGCAGTGAAATTCACTTCAAGGTGAAAATGACAACACACCTCAAGAAACTCAAAGAATCTTACTGTCAAAGACAGGTTGGTGAAACAATGGCACTGGTTTTAAACAGGAAATGAGAACCCAAACTACTTTTCTCACTGTTCTTTCCAATAAAGGCATTTGAGGTACCTGACAGTACAAATACAATGGATCTTCTAATTTCTTTTGACAAATGAAGGTATTCCTATGTAAGACTGCTGTGAAGTTTATAGTAAGCTGAAGTTACTGTTTGAAAATATGTAGCGGCTGCTCAGAAGATACAGCATTTATGTTTTAAAATGTCCAGACATGCATTTATAGTTACTGTAAAATCTTTTCTTTCCAAGCAAAATTCCTTTAACACTATAGAACACTGCAGCTTAGGATGAGAGGAGCCTTAGGCATTTTTACAACCATTAATATGGTAATCAAGTAGCACCAGCTGTTATGCCCTAAGTTAAAGATATGTGCAACATTTATTATGTATGTAGGTAAATAGTACCAAGTGTTGCAGAACAAAAATGTACCTTCTCTTTCAGATTCTGTGGCAGATATTGTGGATTCACAGCTGCTATTTCCAGAAGCTCTGGCCTAGTTTGCCCTCAGCTTTGGGGATAGATGCCTTGTGTGGCCTTTTCTTGAATAAGTGTGTTAGAGTTCACTTCAGGAGATAGAATCATAAGTATTAATACTTTGGGGTTTTTTTTCCTAATACTTTAAGACAAGTTGAACTTGTCATTGCAGTGTTCTTTTGTGGAATGTGTTCTTTTTTTTTTTTTTTGCTATCTTTCTGGAGTAGGAGGAAAGAAAAGATTGAACACTAGATATGTTTTTAGCTAAATCCAAATGATTAAAATTGTTATTCATTTGGAAAACTTGCAATCTTAAACTAAGCTCCTGGAAATAACTCGTGCAGCAGTCTTACTGCCTAAAGAAAATGCATGCATGAAATTGTTTTTTTAAGAAAGAAATAATTGTTTGAATGAACACAGCTGTATGTGTCTCCTGGGCTGAATTCTGGGGGGTCTGTGATTCCCTTCATCAGCAGTCAGTGCAGTCTTTGGTGTCAAGTAGCCTTTTTCTGGTGAAGGGACCTTGACGGTTTCTTCCAGGTTGGCCAGAGGAATTGTTCAAACAGTGTGAAGATCTGTTCTTTCCTGTGAATTTTTTTCTGCCTAGCTATTTGCAAGCAATGTTTGAGATGTAATTTATGCGCAAAACGTCATATTTCACTTGCGTTTGTTTTCCTCATGACTTGAAAGAGAAGAAAAAGCTGAGGTATTTGAGGTATCTGTTGAAGTGAAGTATGTCATTCTGCCAGAACACAGCCACATTGTTCAACAGACATACTGCAACTGAACTTTATCGTTGGGATGCGCCTTTCTTCTTGTTGGAATGGTGTTCCTTCCCCCCCCAGCTCTGCTCTTTCTTGTCACCAGTGCAGAGCTTTTGCAGTACTAATAACTGTAAAGGTTGCTATTCCTTCGTACAGTCATAGACGATTGGGAAGGCAAGGGTAGGAGTTAATTAAGTAAACATCATGTTCTTCTGTTGTCTTTAATAAGACTGATATGCTGTTCAGAAAAAGACAAGACTTTCATGTGTAATGCTGTCTTGGGAGAGAGAGTATAGTCAGTACTTTATAGATAAAGACAAGGAAAAAAAGCTAAGGAGACTTCCAAGTTGTTGAGCTAGAACTGCAGTGAGACTCTGGAATAAACATGCATTTTTTGGCACTGTCATGCTTCTTGAGGCAATTCTTTGTAGTCTACATGGGTGTAACAGAATAGCTGTTAGCCCTGCGTAGCAGGAACTAGCACTCTCTTTTTTTGACTTGCACATGCGTTGTTTTTATTTAAAATGTTTTTCTTGTAAACCAAGACAAGTTTCAGTAAGTTGTGGTTTCTTTCTTGTACATCTGTTTATTTTTTTAGGGTGTTCCAATGAATTCACTCAGGTTCCTCTTCGAGGGTCAGAGAATTACTGATAATCATACCCCCAAGGAGGTGAGTTTCTTTCTAGAAAGTGTTGCATAATTCACTGAAGAAACAAAATACCAACTTGATTAGTTGCTCTGTTCTGCTAGACTGTTAACCAAAAGGAAAGTGGTTCTTTACATACAGCCAACTTACTGGGCTATATTTAGTCAGACATAGTCTGACTATATTTCTCTAACTAAGATCTTTTAGTAAGGCAGATAAGCAGTTCAGAAAAAGGCTGATTGAACCTTCATATATAGCATCTCAAAAGGGAGGGTTTAGTCACTGCTTACTAGAGGTGGGGGAACAAAAGCCTGAGAGGAATTGTTGAGCTTGAACTTCAGTGTGACTTTGGAATAACTGTGTATTTAGTTCACATTTACTAAATCAAAGTGTAAATAAACAGAAAACAGGTTACTTCTGTCCAGTGTCTTCCACCAATTGTTATAGCAAAGCACTCATAGTAGTGACCTGCTGAAAAGTCAAACTACCTCGTTGACTGTGAAATTGAACAAGTTGCCCTCTATGAGAATAGTTGCAAACTGGCTTTGAGTTGCAAGCTGTAGGTGTTAGCTGTATTGTGAGCTAGCAGTGTGCTATACATAATTCACGTGACTGTGCAGCTGATGAATTCACTATGATGTTGGTTACATCCCTATTCCCCCTAAAGAAGGGGTTTAGAGAAAGGTAAAGCTAGCAACTTCCAGGCTGATGTGTACTGCTCTACCAGTGGGTTTAAAATTTGCTGTAAGGCTTTTGCTTTGACTCAGACATCTAAGACTGAAGGAAAAGGACTAAAAATCATAACTGTTGTCTGTTTAGATGGTGACTGAAACTTTTTTCACCCCTTTGATGAATTATGATGGTAACAGAGGAGCAGACCATTGTATAAGTTGTCTAGGACCTGCTCTGATTTCATCACACAGGTTTATAACAATTATCTGCTGTTTTTCTCTGTTCTTACAGCTGGGGATGGAGGAGGAAGATGTGATTGAAGTTTATCAGGAACAGACGGGGGGTCACTCAACAGTTTAGATCCTTCTGTTTTTCTTCTCCCTTAATCCTTTTTTATTTTTAAATAATAGTTCTTTTGTAATGTGGTGTTCAACACTGAAACTGGCACCCCATCTCTGGGAGTTTACTTTCGAGCGTCTGGTATTTTGAATTCTCGTGCTCATTATACACTATTGTTTCTGTTTCATTGTGCTGAACTTCTGTGATCCAGCTGCAACCTTGCTCCCCTCTTCCCTTCTGCCCTCCCCTTTAGAAATACATGTACACACATGCGTTTGTATGTTCACTAGGCTCGTGCATTTCAGGCACGAAGGCTGTAAGATCTGCCAGGTGGGCAAGTGTTCTTAATGACTTCCATATCTGCCCTGAAGTTTTGATGTGTGACTGTTTCACTCCTGGACTATAACTTTCAGTGCGAGATGAAGTTTTTCAGAGAACTAAACTGGAGAAATTGCGTATCCATAACTCAGAGCTATTTTGCTTAAATTGTGCTGATGGCCCAACAAAGAAGATTACCAAGTTGGAAGTGGAAAAGCTAGAACTGTTGTCATCTGTTCCTTACTCCAGAGATGGCTTGGCTGAAGACATAAAATTGAAAACCCTATTGATTCTTAAATCGTGCCGGAAGAGCCCAGAAGCATTTTAACTTCATATAGCAATTAGTACATGCAGGTATTCATGCAAGAATGTTCACAGCAGCCAACTGGTGTTACTTTGACACTCTTGTTTGTACCTTTTGGCCTGGGACGTGGGTTTTGAATGGACATTGTCTGTACCAGCTTCATTTAAAATAAACAAGAAAAACAATTTTATAAACAACTTGCATTTTCTTTTCAAATGTTTGAAAATGAACAAAACCATAAGGAGTTATAATTAGGGCATGCTTTTCCAGTGACTATAAGTTGATGCCACAAAAAAATTATGCTCTGTAAATATACCTCATGAAAAAAATTTTGGTTTTTACTTGCCCTAGTAACATATTTGATCTGCTTATTTTGCAGGTGACTATTCAAGACTATTAGCTGTTTCTTTTCTTGTTTTAGAATATTCACATACAGTTACATACATCTTCATGCAGAGAAGTTAAACTGAAAATGCAGCTTAGAAGGAAATAAAGATGGTTTTTTCATGTCTACATTTGATATGATGATGGTACCATTAAATAATCGATGATGGATGACCAGGAAGTGTCAGGATAGTTCATTGGACAACATTATGAGGGTTTACTTCATGCTGTAGCTGCTTTCACGTTATAAAGGGTCAGTTTGAGAGCTTGTTACTGGATATGAAAGCTGAGATGGGAAGTTACAGGCTGAGTCCTGTGTAGAGACTTCTGTACTCTCCCTGCTTCAGTGTTTCTGCAGATAAATAGGAATTGTTTATGATTTGGTTTGGAAAATTAAGTTCACTATGAATGCTAACTGCAGTTAGACATATTTTAGTGCTGGCATACTTCGAAGAAATTGCAGATTTTGAGTACTTATGGCATTTGCTGTAAAGCTAGAAATGGATTTTCTTTCGTCCTTGTGGTTTGTGTCCTGTTTCTGGTTTAGTATTACCTTTGTACACGTAGTTGCACTAAGCATTTTTTTAAAGATTAAAATTTTTGTTTACAAAATGTCAGAATACGGGGTTTTCTTCAAGGATTTTATGTAATTAATTAATTCTTAAGGGAAGAGAGATGGCTAGTGTGATATAGAACAACATTGATTCTTTGCACTTACCTCCAATTGCATTTTTAGAATACTAAATAATACTGCTTCTCAAAACCAGGAATAACTGCCTTGTGATTATTATCAGATCATCTTCTAATTTAAATTTGTATAATGCTCTTCTCAGTAGCCAGGTTCCTATTATATCTTTCCTGCAAATTAGGCACTGAGGTGCAGGGTACAGCAGTTTACTGGGGTCACTTTGGAAGCTGAAATTGGAGCGGAGAACTGAATCCAGCTCCCCTGGGTCTGATGCTAGTACTCTAGTTGCTGCACTGACTATCTTTGCTTCTAGCTGTTCACTTTCCTCTTCCAAATCTGTTTTTATATGCTCATTTATATCAGCTTTCTAGCTGAAGCGCTGCATTTGGTTCTCTTGAGACTGTGGAGGAGGGTTTTCTGCAAAATGCAGCTTCAGTAGGATGAAGCTCAAGGCAGAGATTGCTTTCTGTTCTGTAACCTTGTCCTAAAATACATCTCTTTAGAGTGGGTATGGTACCAGTGGCAAACTGATGTGACCTCTTTCTCAGACTTGTGAAGCCTCCAAGAGCTAGTGCCTCTGCAGAGCTGCTGGTCTAAAGCCCTGTCTGTACAGTTAGAATTTCATAGAACAGCAATAAGGGGAAAATTGTATTCTGCCTCAAAGATTAGTACTGAGAGCTTCATGTAAAATGAGAAGACACATGTGCTACACAGATGCACTAGTACCCTTTTTTAAGGAAGTTAGTTTCTGGTCATTGAAATAAAACCTGAATTTTGAAGTCAAGAACTTATACTTGAATGTTCTTAATTTCTCTGGAAGAGCTAATACTTTTGAAATAATTTCTTTCTGAAAAGGTGGTCTGGAGTGGGAGTTTTGAACCACTGATTGTTTTGAAGGGCATGAACTGAGGTTGGCCTTCATATGTCAGAAAAAAACAGAAAATTTTTTTCCTCCTGCATTTTTTCCTTGTCTTTGCTTACCTGTATATTAGAAAGACGCAAAAAAGTGCTAAAAAAATGACTTGGGAGAATGAATCCATCTTTACTGAGTCAGTTATGCAATGGAAGGTGGAAGATAATACTTGCTTTATTTCAAATTGAGACATTCCTATACTTAATATTCTCTACGGCGATGTATAAAAGCTTTATTGATAAACACGTACAAAACTATGTTAATAGTTTTTCTTAGAGCTGCTGGTTTAAAGGATTTGTGTATTCTCTCAGTATAAGTATGTCTACATCATCATCAGTGTGACAAAATGAGATTTTTATGTTAAATGCATAAATGTTGGCAGGATTCGGACTTTAGGTAATCTAAAACTTGAGTTCTGCCTCAAATTTTGACTAGCCTAGTTTTAGAAGCACTACAGTAGAGTTTTAGGTTTTCCTAATTTAAATTGAAATTATTTTTAAGAGTACGATATTAAAATATCTGTCTTGACCTGTGCTGCTTTTGAATTGCTGCTGTTCAGGTAAATTTTCTTAAATGAGAAAATCAGCTTCTGAGGCACTAGAGACATGTAGGAATTGTGCAAGCAGGAAGTAAACTGATTTTGGTTTGCTTTTAGAAGCAGTACTTAATGCATCCTTCATGAAGTTCAGCTTCAATGTAGAGACTGCAAAAACTGATTACTCTTCTCCACAGGAACCGCAACATGAATTGAATCTACAAATGTTAACTTTTAGATAATATTAGAGATGCAAAAAAATAAGAATAACCCAATTAACAAGGAAAAAATTTCTTACCTTGCTACAGTTTCTCTGTTGAATCTGAAATCTTCTAGTAGCATGTTTATTGCAATTTATTGTTTTGGAGGATTCCTCCAGTAGTCAGCACAGAGGTCTTCATACCTTTTTGTAACCTGATGATTTCGTCATTTTATCTCTTAACACAAAATGGACCAAAGAATCTGTGTTTTGGCACCTCAGGGGTTTTGTCTGGATTCATTTCTACTGGCTGATGAAATACGAATGCTTTTACTTGATATCAGTAGGATGTATGCACAGACCTAGTGTTGCAGTCTAGGAAAATAGATTTGTGAATGAGTAGCACCCGTGCCTAAAAGGAATGCTGTCCCTCTCTTGAGTGTCCTCGAATGTGACTGCAACTGAAAGAGCTTGCTGCAATGACCCATTCCTGGCAGCAGGCATTTATTTACTGTTTTCAGGCCTAGCTGTTCAAGCAGCTGAACATGAGAAAACACCTGTGGACGAGGACCGTGTTGAGTGTGTTCTAGTCTGGTAGCTTCCATTAGTTGTGCTCATTGGAACTGCAGAGATGGTTCCAGATTTGTTCTTTGACTGCAAATAGTGTTAAAGTGGCTTGCTGACACAGGATAGAATTCCTCCTGGGGTGGGAAAGCTGGTGCACTGACTCAACACCTGTGCACTTGGTGAGCTTGTTGCTGGTGCACTGGCCGTTTCTTTGACTTTGCCATAGTATGTGCAGTGCCTTTTGTAGCACTGAGCCTGGGCAGGAGCCTGAACTTACCCTAGGAGTTGGCTTTGAGCAAGATTTGGAATGGGCTGGGGAAGATGTTGACTTACACTAATACCTTCTTCTGGGCCAATATATTCTCCTGTCACATCAGTAAGAGCAGAGCAAGCTGGAGGCAGTAGTTGTGTAGTTACTGTTTGGCCTCTTATCCCTGTTAGTACCTTTTGGCTCTCAAGTTGATCTAGGCTTCCCTTAAGAAGGCCAGTTATCTGTAGTGTTTTAATACTTGATATTCAGACTCATGGTTCCTGTGCTCTGAGGTGCTGGTAGGAATGAGTTCTGGAAGCACACTATGCTGGAATCTGCTCTGATGGATTGTGTAAAGCTAAGCAATTTCAGGTGTGCAGGGAAATCTAGTTGGGTTCCTTTCTGTAATGTAAATGTAAAGCCTAAAAGAGTTAAGGAATATAGATAAGATGTATGTAAATTGCTGATGGAATTTGAAGAAACATTGAAAAATTGTCTGAATAGCAAGATCTACATTGTGTCTTGAAGTTGGAGGCAGCTTAACTAACTCCTGTGGTAGCTATGCTGCTCTCCAGTGTTAACTACACTGAGAGAACACCTGACTACAGAAGTGTTCTTGTATAGGTTGGCACTAGGTGTAAAGATTCATTATCATCACTGAAGGGAAAAAAATTAACTTCGCTCTTTGGTTAAGAGCTATATACCTGATTAAAAGCTGTGCTTGTGTTTCAACTTCCTCTAGAGCTCGTCTAGTATTTTCCTCTTTTGTCATTTGCCCCTCAGCTTGCTATCTTGCCTTTTCTCAGTTTCTTCCTTCATCTTGCAGGTGTTCTGTCCTGTTCACCAGCTGCTGGCATTCCTCCGCTGACCATTTCGTTCCTTTCTGGCTGCATTTTTGTGACTCTTGCAGCACCAACAACTATTAGTTGCCTACATACTTTCTATTTGGGAAGTACTTCTTTTCTCATCAGTTACAGATAAAAAGAAAACACTATTGTAAAACTGTGTCTTCAGGTATTCAATATGGTCTCACATGAGTTTTTCTTAAATTGTAATTGGATTTTTTTTAAGGCTGCTTAGCACTTAAGTTTTCAAGCCTTCCTCTGTAACTCTTTGTTAGAAGTAGAATCTCTCTTTAACTCTCTAGATACTGGGAGTTGAGCTTTCAGAGAAGATATGTAAAGGAAACATCAAGAAATGATCAGATGTAGCTTGAACGTGGTTGTTGCTGCCTTGCACAGTTGCATCATAGCGAGGCTGTGGAATTTCTCTGTTTTTCAGAATGCAGGGACTGTGGAAGAGAGGACTATTGTTACCATTTCTGTTTAATAGAGGAGCAGCTGAGAGTACTGCAAATTTGGTGTTGGTGTCACAGGATTTTCAAGGCAGACACACAGGCTAAGTCTATGTCTTTACCAGAAATCATCTGTTATGATGAATTATCTGCAGCTAAAGTAAGCATTAACCTTTCTCTAAGACCATCTGCTGCTCCTTGTTCCTCTAGCTGTTGCTTCTGGAACTGCAGAAGCTTCCTGTGGTAATCCTGCTGTGGCTGCCAAATATGTTCCTGTGCTGTTTTCTCTAATTACAACTTCTTTGCTGCCTCCTCCTCCTGGCACCTCCACTCTTCTAGTTTCTGTAAACTAAAATGTAAATGATTAATAATTGCTATAGCAACCTTGGGTTTGCTGAGCATTCTTGCTAGCAGAGCAGATCCTAACCCAAAGAGCTAAGCAGATTGCCAAAGCAAAGCGGAGAGAACTGAGAATGAAGAAAGAATAGTGCTGGTTGGTGATACTTAACATATGTCTGGTTAGTTCTGCAAATTAATATTAACAAAAAATACTGTCTACTTTCCTTCACACTCACTGCAAGGGCACAAGAATCTGAATTACACTTTTTACATGTGTGCTTCTGAGAAGGACATGAGGAGTATGGGATACAGGTATGTGGCTTACCTGAAACAGAGGTTTGGAGGCAAGGGATGGAGGAGAGCACAGGAACCATTAGGAAAGTTCAGAGAGTAAGAGCTGGAAGAAAAAATTGGATGCACTTTGTGTACCAAGAACACAAGCCCAAAACAAGAACTCAGGCTATGAAACACACAAGGTGGCAGTGGAAAATCTTGGCTGAGATTTAGATGTAAACAGAATGACAGCAAAATGCACTATTTTTGATGGAGTATTCACACTGGGAATAAGGAGGATGAAAGAAAGTCAAGGAGGTTCATGAAGCAAAGGCATATTCTCCTTATTTCTGGAATGGGAATATAAGGAAAATTAAACTAAAGGTCTTCTGCTTCACTGAGTGCTGTGCAAGATACTTCCAAGCTATCTTGCTTTTCTCAGTTCAGCAGTTTGACTTGAATGCTTACTTGCTTTTCCTGCAATAAATTTAAGCAGGACATGGCACTGATATCGAAAAATGTTTCGTAAGTAAGAGTTGTCGTTTCTTTTCAACCATCTGATTAAAACATGCTACCTCCACTAATCAGGTTCTTGGGGGTGGCTGTGTCCCGGGGATGCTCTCCAGAGCACTCAGGCGTTTCTAGGTAGGCTGTGGCTCCTCGAGAGCACCCAAGGAGGTCGCTGTTCTCCCCGGGAAATGCTGCTCTGGCGGAAAATGGTCAGATTGAAGCAAAGCAAAGAGATGGTGTCAAATGTTTTGTGTTAGCAGAACGTTTCAAAAGGTGAGTAGTAGTGTGATAACTATATTACTCTAGAGCTTGCCCCCAAGTTATACTGATAGGTTTCCCAGAGCTTTGCCTTAAGTATTTGGTTGTTTGGGTTTTTTTGTGGGGTGTTGTGTGGGTTGTTTTTTCTTTTTTTTCTCTGAAGCTTTGTCAGCAGAGGTAAAGAGCAAAAGTGATCTTACTGCATTTTTTTATAGTATGAAATGCTTTGTATCATTAAGGAGTAACCTACATGAGATATCTTTATAACCATGCTGAGGTTTTTGTCAGGGAAAATGCTCAATAGTGGATTTAGTGCTGTTTGGAAAGTATGGAATATCATCTTCAGTAACTCACTGTGAGCTAGGTGTGATTGGTTGAAAACCTGAATTTGTTTAATGACTTTGATTAGTCATAGAGACTCAGAAAACTCGGAATTCAGAGTAATGACAAATGGATGAAAGTAGTAGAAAAAATAAATTAGTAGACAGACACAATACTAAACTTAGGAAAAATCTACTACGCTGCTAAAAGATGGAACTTCTATGCACATAGTTCAGATTAAAAGGTCTGTGATGTTATACTCTAGTTTGGAATTTGCCTAAGAGTACTGGATTGGTTTGCTGGCTCCTTCACACTGTTGTTAGTCTTCTGATATATTAGAAGATGCTTTGTTATCTATGTTTCTGCATGCTGAAACGTTGATAGGTTTGAATGCATGTTCCTGGCTTGCAAAAAGCAAAGCAAAGACTACAATAGTTCTGTCATGATTCCATTCAAATGTTCTCTTCTCAAACAAGAACACTAATCACATCTCCCCTGTGCTCCTCTGATCCTTTTCCAGATCTGCCTTCACTTTTTCCATGTGTTCCTACTGTTCTTTCTTTTTCCATTTCCACTCTTGTTCCTTCCTCCTCTTCTTCACTTCTAGCATTGCCTTTCTGCCTTATCTGTTATTTCTCTTTCCTGTGCAGAATTCTCTTCTTGGCATTTTTTCAGGAGGAATCTGAACAAGAATATAATTAATAATGCACTTAAATTTGACATTCTGTGAATGATTATTTATCTATTATTAACTTATATTTAAAATTCTTGAAAGGTACATGCTTTACGTACTTACTAAAGTTGATTTGACTTTCATTGGACTTTTCCTGTCACTGTGGCCAGTGGTGCCTGTTTTTTCTATGTGGTAAATGTCTTACTAATTCTTATTTCAGTACATTCTTGTGTTTGTGATACCCAATGACTTTTACACTAATTTCCTAGTATTTAGTGTCCCATTGTGTTGCTACTAAAGATGTATTCTTGAACCTCTACCAACTTTTTATTTTTCTCTATATTTTTTCTAAATGTTTTTGAAGCTATAACAAATGAGGAGGCAGCACAGGGGTTTCATCTAGTCACAGAAAAGACGACACTAAGGAAACAGGTAAGGTCTAAAAAAATTGTTAAAACTCTGGTAGCTGAAGATGCAACTCTGGGACATACCCAAACAGCCTTTTTGCCTTGCTCTGTGGTGTCCCTTTAAAAGAAGGCACTGGGGAGTGCTGCTGGGCTCCAGGTTTACTTTGAGACTGGTTTTGGAGATTTATGGTCTTGAAATCACAGCTTTTGGGAGCCTCACCTCAGTAAGCAGTGGGATGGGTGAGCTGGGGGCTCCCTCCTGTGCCTCTTCCCTGTGCTGCTGCCCCTGCCAGCTGGTGGGGAAGCATCTCCACTCAAATTGGAGCAGGTAAGCAAACAGCTGTGGATATTTTGTGTGAGGGAAATGCCATACCTGCCTGTGTGGATGATGCTCAGGTAAATAAAAAACCCCAACACATAGCCTGTTGCTAGTGAGCATAAAGGAGTGTGGGAGTGACCTGAGCTTGGCTATACCTGTGCTAAGGGTGAAAAATGAACTGGGGCTGCTGGGGAGCTCTGTTTGGCGTGGGCAGCCCCAGGTCTTGTATGGAACTGTGCTGTCCTGTGAGGCTGTGGGATCAGCCAAGTGGATGGCAGTGATAGGTGCCCTTTGTGCTCTGCTCTGAGAGGAAGCCTTGGGACAGGATGGGGACAGGAGGCACTGAGGGAGTGGTGAGGCTGGGTAAGGGCCTGTGAGGGGAAGGGACCCAGCTCTCCGTCAGTGGGTCTGGGAAAGCACCTGTGAGAAGAGGACTACAGCCCTCCCTCAGCACTGGGTGCAGATGCCTGGGGAGTGTAGCCATCCTGTGCCAGTGGAGGATGGTGGCAGAGCTGCTCTGCTGCAGTAGCCACAGCCAGTAAGGACACACTGGGTAAATCTCTGTTCTCTTTTTTTTTTTTTTTTTCTTTAAGCCTTGTTGATTGGGGTTTTCTTCAGCACATGTCCCTGTCTGCACCTGCAAACACCAATTGTCATCTCCACAGTCCCACTGCTCCCACCTGAGGCTCTGTGGGAGCTGCTGGCTGGGGTGGCTGTTGGAGCCAAGTGGCCTGAGCCACAGAGCTGTCTGCATGGGACTGGTTGTCAGGGAGGGCTTTGTTCTCTTGTTCCAGATTCAAGCTCTATATCCTGTCTTTAAAAAATTGGGAGATGGGAGAGAGTAACAATCAAATTAACAATCAACTTAAAAAAAGTAAGCCTAGGAAGGTGCATAAAAATCTTGAAGTTTGGTTTCATTCCTGCCTTAACCTCAACATGTTTTGCACATCTGTAAGCCCTGAAACTCTTCAGAATAATTTGTCAGTGCCATATAATGAATAACTTGTGTAATTGTAATGGCCCTAGCAGGTAGCTGCTATTCTCTTTAGAGATTGTCTTCTCATTACTGAGGAAAGCTAGTCCCATTCTCTTTTTTGCTGCAATGATGTTCCAAAGACTCATTTGCAGGTGCTTTGCATATATGATAATGGTGAATATTTTAATAATTAGAGTTTTGTTTCTGTAATACTTATCATCCAAAGATCTTGAGGTATTTTAGAAACTCATGGTCTGATTTTGTTTTTAGTTTAGGAGTGATGTGAATCCATATTTTTCCAGTAACTTTAGCAGCAGCAAGTGCTCAGTTTCTCTGAAGATCAAGTCATTTCACATTTTAATCAGTAAGTTCTGTATGAATGTTCTGTGAAGTTCTGTTTGGCATGTATTTCTTGGGTATGGCTCCAAGAGATGTATTTGTTAATCAATAACATAATTGAAAGAAAAATGAAAGGCTTTATTTTGCCTTCCCAGAGATAGATCCAGGAAGACCTTACAGCAGCTTTCCAGTATCTAAAGGGGACATTCAAGAGAGCTGGAAAGGGACTTTTTACAAGTACATGTAGTGAGGGGATAAGGGGGAATGGCTTTAAACTGAAAGAGAGTAGGTTTAGATTTGATATTGGGAATTCTTTTATTCTGAGGGAGGTGTGAGGCACTGGAACATGTTGCCTAGAGAAGTTGTGGATGCTCTATCCCTGGAAGTGTTCAAGGCTAGGTTGGATGAGGCTCTGAGTAATCTGGTCTAGTGGAAAGTATCCCTGTCCATGGCAGGGTACTTGCAACTAGATGATCTTTAAGGCCCTTTCCAACCCAAGCCATTCCATGATTCTTGTCTTAGGGCAAATTGGTTTAGAGCAATTGAGTGAGAGGTGTGACCTGAATCTAAGGATTTTGTATAAACTCATGCCACTCTCCCAGCATAAGATGCTGTGCTCAGGGGCATGGTTTAGTGGTGGACTTAATAGTGTTAGGTTAATGATTGCACCCAATGATCTTAAGGGTCTTTTTCCAAACTAAACCATTCTGTGATTCACTGACACATTGTGCTCTTGACATATATTGGACTGAGGGGAAGAAAACAAGACAGATGTTCATTCTAAGCATGGAATGTAATATGTATGTCTTAAGCTTTGGATGAAACATTTTACCAGAGTGAAAGAAGGCAAAAAATCTTTTTAATCCTTGTTGAATCTTTTGGCTTTATTTTCATTTTGTTTTAAAAACTGATTGCACTTTGAGGTCGTGTGGTGTAAGTTCCGCTGAAGACCCTCTTCTTGGGGATCTACTGTAAATAAATGCCAAGAGACTTGTAGAGAGCAATCTATATTAAGTGTGTGTCTTCTCCCTGTATTTCCCAAGTCACTGGTCTGTAGCATCACATCACCCTGCAGAGAAGTCATAAACCTGGCTGGTTTATGGTTGTCATGTGGTAATTTATGGTTGTCATGTGTCATCCAAGTAGCACAAAGCCTGCCTAGCTGATGAAGTTTGCAGCAGTGCCACCATGTAGCTTCTTTCTGTTATACATTTTCTGTATAACTCATTAGTTTTCCTTCAGAGTCTGTCTAGACTGAATTGTGTGGTTATGTGTTTAACTCACATGAATTGATTTACATCTGAGCAGTAGACTTCATTTCTTCTCCATCCTAGTTTTAAGAGGTCTTGTCAAAGTGCCCTATAAAGCAATTAGCTGCTGTAGCAGTCGAGTGTTTTAATCTGAGGACTCTGACAGGGAATCTCTCTGACTGTATAAACAGGAGGCAATGGCTGTCCCTTCTCACTATGAATATGGGCCTCAGAGGCATTTGTTGTTGGGGTGTGATTGCTGAGAATTTCCACTCAGATGCTTCACTGTGTTAGACATTGTGATGAACAATAATGTAGCTAAGATGCCTGACTAAAAGAGAAACAAAGCAAATAGAAACGTAATCTGGGTCTTGTTTTCAGAAATAAAATTTAAAATATGAATACCTGCTGTTTCTGTGAAGCTTGTATCTTTTTAGTAATGTTTGCTGTAGAGCCAAAGCAGGTTTCCAATTGTGTCATACTGCATTCAGTTTTTCCATCCATTTGCTAATCTGGATCTGTGAAAGTGAAGATCAGCTCCTGGTCAGGTTAGGCCAGGCTCAGATTTGTCCAGAATAGTTTCCCTTGCTGAACATCTGTGCTGCAGCTGTGGTCCAGTGCCATTGGTCTCAGTAAATAAGTAGCCAAACCATAGAATGAGAAAACAGCTCTAGTTCTAAATTTGATATTGGAAAAAAGATATATTAGTGATTATGTTTAAATCTCTGACCCCAAGAGAAATTTGGAACTTGGTGTTGCTGTTACTTCTAGCATCAGTTATGGACTTTTGTTAGTCCTATCAAATATACTTTGTCTCAATGCATAGGGTTTTAAAAAGAATGATTTAATATATATTAATAAGGATTAAAGAAGAACTAGTGGTTGCATGCTCAAATTAGTTGGGCATGGAGGGACAAAGCAAAAAAACCTCTACAATAATTTTCCAAAAGTAGGTTTAAGGTTAAAACTTATTAGAGACAAAAGTGACAGTGTGGCCAGGGGTGTGTTGAGATTCCACCTCTTTTTGGTGCTTTTAGGTAATATTTTATGATTGAAAATTTGAGGTTCAGATATACTTCAAACCTTTGAATCAGGATTGAGCCTTTAAAATGATATGATAGGTAAAAGGTCTCCTGAAACCTTATACCAGGCAGAAGTATTAAAGGGATTTTTAAATTTAAAATCCAAGTTTGCACATGGCCTATGAGCCAGACTGAAGCTGCTAGATCCACACTGGTGATGTCAGTTACCAGACCTCGACTATTGGGTAAACAGTAATCTGTCTCTTTTCCTGACAAAGCCTCAAGAGCCAGTTTTCTTGGTAGCATCATCCAAAAGTGCAAGAGATTAAACTGTAGAAATAAGCATTTCTTTAGCAGCTGGAGACTGTCTTCTCAATGTATATTTCGGGGCAGTACTTGGGTGGGAAACACCTACTAAAAGAATGAACTTCAGTCCTGGAGAGGCAGGAGAAGGATCTTCCCTGAAAAGAGTAAGTCATCTTGCTGTGGGTGTTCGGTGCTTTCCCTGCAGAGCTGGCCTGTGGTACAGGATGGTAAGGCACCAGCAGAGAGAGCCGTTGTTTCAAGGATGTGTGAAAATCTGTACAGATGGTACAGCTTGCTGGCAGGGCACAACATTAAAGTGTGTTACTGTAATAGCTCATGGAGATTTTTAAGAAGATAAAAGAACTCTTGCAGAAAAGGATCTTCCCTTCCTAAAGACCCACCTCCCTTTTCCCACAATATCTGGACAAAGTTGCACAAGGATCACCTAACAGTTAAAGGCTTAAATCCTTGCCTCTGCTTTGTTTTCTACTTCCTGCAATGTGTAGGCTTTAATGACTTACCTAGGGTACATGCAGAACTTGTCTCAAACAAACTTGTAAAGTTGGGGCAATCTCATATGCCATTGGATGTTAGTCAGGAGAGGGCAGAGGGAGATATGAATTCCAAATAAATAGTTATGAGTCTCAGAACTTATTGTCAGATATGGTGGGGATCAAATGCAATGTAACAACATGATCCATTCTTCCTAAAGCTGTCAGTTGCTGTTGAGAATTCCTATAAACCACTGTTGAAAATGGTGTATCATTAGCATGGCAGGGTTGCTATCATCCTGCTCTGGACTTCCTTCTGAGAGTGTGCACCAGTCCTATTTTGACATAAGACTAATATTGCAAGCCCAAGAAAGAACACAGCATTGCCAGCTGTTCCGTTACCCATGACTGCAAAGCGGAAAAGGGTCTATTTACTTATGTTGGGGTATGTATAGTTGCTCAGCAGCTTCCTGGCACATGAGCAAAACCCTGTAAGAATTCAGAGCTTGAACAAATGGCAACAGAAGTCTGGACTGAAGCTGCAACTTCCCACCTTGCAGCATGCTGGAAGCTTCCTGAATTCTTGATGTTATGTGTTCTTAATTGGCAGATGATCTCTTACCTTGCCAAACCTTTCTAATGTGGGAGTAATGAAATCTGAAACCAGGCAAGTTTTGCATGGCTCTGAATTTCATCACAAATCACATCTCACTCCTCACTTCTTGCCTGGGGGAGAAAAACACCAGTATCTTTCTGTCTCCAGAAAGGAGGCAACGCCTGCATAGTTCCTCCTTGACTTAATAATAATTGAGGAAGGAGTCAGATATCAGCTTGTGTGTGATACTGACATGTAGAGCTCTGTAGAACCCAAGGCTGGCCCTGATGAGACAGCAAGAAGGAAGCAGTGATAGCAGCATGAGAGTTTTGTTGACATATCTTACAATTGTCACTAAAAGTTGAAGTGCAGATGGAAGAGCAAGGAGACTACCTATTTCTAAACAGGGTTCCTTCTTTTAAATACAGAATACTGACTTCAGGAGATCAACTTTAGGTTTCCAGAATCAGCAATACATTCTAAGAGAAGCCAAACCTGTATTGTGCAGGATGTGTAATAAAAATACCAAAGCAGAGAGAAGTCTTTTAATATGAATTTTTCTTTCCAATGACAACCACGACACAAAAAATGAAACTTCCTCAAACCATACTGGGTTTTTTTGCATTTCTGTTTGATCCTTCAGAGGCTCTTAAGCCTTGCAAGAATTTTCACTAGTATTTTTGCAGGCTTATTTCTTATTGTTTCATATTGTAGCAAGTATAAATGACTTCGTCACAGAGCTGACCAGCTGCAGAAAGCATCAGAAATAACCAAAGCATGTGTGCTTGCTGCTCTGGATAGTTAGCTCTTATTGGTCTTAGGGGCTTATGTTATTTTTGCTGCTTTGCTGTCCCTATTTCCCTCACCAGAAAAACATAGTTAAAGGGGTTTTTTTTAGTATTTACTCCCACTTCCACCATCCCATGCTTCTGTGGTCTCATGTGTTGTCCACTGTGCCTTCACAGGGTGCAGACTAGATTGTGATAATGTTAGACATGATGCCAACACTAGCCCTAAATTTGCTCTAAGGTAGTGGGGGGTATATACTGGAGATTTAACTAGTCTTCCTTTCTCTTCTCTCTGGCAGCTGCACTAATTTCAAGAGTACTAGTACTGGGTAAACACTGGTGCTCAGCTGGCAAATGTGTAGTTGGGAGGGAAAATGTCTGTAGTTGTCTTGCACTGTTTCTTCAACAGTGAATAATGGGAAACACTTAAGAATTACAATAACAGGAGACTTCTCTTAAGTTAGATCAGTGGTTTTCTGAAGCATCCCACAAAAACAGTACTGCCTACAATTAAAACTGTTTGTTTACGTTACTGGGATCCTGCTATACTTTTGGTGTGTTGGGATGCCCCTTATCTTTTTCACCTCTTCTTCAGTCTTTTAAATGCCTTTCACCTTGGTATGACCCTAATGATTAGAGATTTGAAATCTTCAGCAACTTCAGGTCCTTACCACAGGATCTGCACTGCAGGAAGTAGTACTTTGCCTTGAAAGATCTAGGGACTTTTTTGGAAGGTTGTTGTAAGGAGAAGAAAAGGAAAAGAAACTAACATAAAAATGAGTTCTGTGGAAACAGCTCTAGAGGGAGTTTTCAGAACTGGGATGTACGGTCGTTATGGGCTTACTAACAAGAAATTCTGTATGTGTGGAGTTCAGAAAAGAGAAATCAACTATGAGATGAAACTCATGCTGTGTGAAAAGGTGTGCTTTAGGAACTTCCCTGGTGTGAGCAATGGGTAGCCAGGAGAGTTAAGAGCTTTAGCTAACAAATGCTGGAGAATAACAGATAAGAGAATGAAACTTTCACAAATGCACTGGACTGTTTTCTTTAGTGTGAAAAACAGCAGGAGAGAATTGGTATTGCTCAGTGTTAGCAGTTCTGGCCTGATACACACATGAAGGTTTTGTACATGTGAAGTACGAAAGGGAACATGTGACTCTTTTCCATCAATTTCCTTTGATGAACTTCTCTCTAATCTGTTCCTTCCCTCTTCTCTTGGACTTCCATATGCCTGAAGATAGGCCTAAGTTACCAAATACTGCATCACTGCCAGCTTGGCTTTCTGTGCATGATGTGATGGTAGGAAGAGACTGAGCTTGCAGTGACCAAGCATCAGTAACTGGACAGCAAGGATGTTATTTTTTACCCCACATCTTCACCTAAATGAATTTTATGACAAGGCTGAGGGAAATCTCAGTGTTACATGAAGGTCACTGTTGCATAACTTTAAGCATCTGAGCAGCGTTTCCTTGTCATCTGGGTGATGTTTAGCTTCTAAAAAGTCAGTTACTTGGAAATAGTAATCACAGCAGTTAAAAGCTACTTACAAAAAAGTGGATCTGCCAACAAAAGCTCTGAAAACCAGGTAACTGATCATCTGCAGAAGGATACCTGGTAAGAACAAAGGCATGTGAACTCAGTTAAGATTCTAGTTAGAGCACCAAAATTAAGTAGATTGATTGAGAGTAGCTAAGGCATTACCAAAGCTTTGCTGTAGTTCTTAGCAAGAAGTGGCTTTCTGGTTCATTGCTAATGCTGGATGACAGACCTTTTACACTTAAGACTCAGATATAGGTGGTATCTATGTGTTGATCCTACTTAAGCAATGGGAAATTAATTTCTATGTGACGCTTAATCCCAACAACAAAGCTGTTGTAAGACTCTAGTCCAGGAAAACGTGCAGAGTATGATAATATGGTGACTAACTTTATAGACTGTTTTATAAGAGCAAGAGGGCAAAATTTGTTTTGGGGTAACTGGTCTTCTGTTCAGAAAAGTCAAGGTCCATCTAGCTCTTTAAAAATTTTCTGAATTTCAGCTTTTGACCTGCATCTGTAAAATAATTATGTGTATTTTCTCAGAAATCGCTGAACTGAAAAAGTCATGGAAAAAAGGGAGGGGTAAACCTGCGTTGTTTCAAGTCTTGAGGAATTAAATTGAGCATTAAAATAGATTTGTACCATCAGTCTCCTTAGACATGAACATTGCTAGGCTTAATGAGAAAGTACTGAAGCAGAATGACAGTTTCTTATTAACTCAACAAGACTTGTCTAGCTGTCTCCACGCTGCTTTCACTTGCTCATTAATGACCTTCTGCACTATAAAAAGAACAACCCAAACACTCTAAGCCCCTGGGAAGACCTTTTTATATGGTCTATCAGATGTTAAATGGCCTGCTAGCAGTGAAGAAACAACCGTGTGAAATGCTGATCAGCGTTTTTGTCTTTTTCTGGTGCCTAGACAAAAAACTATAATTGATTAAATTGTCTACTGCAAGATAACAAATGCAGGTGACACACTAAGCCCTAGTCACTGATGTCTGCACTTCATTCCAACCAAATCCAAGTTGACTTCAAAGTAATGGAGTCACAGCTGTAAGTAGCTGAGAAAAGATAAAGCTGTCAAAGTTACCATGAACACCACTGTAAGTGAGTGAACTGCCTAGAAGGAAAACGTTTGTCATTGACCCATAATTCTAAAAAGGCATAAAGTGTAGCAGGAAGGAAGTTAAAATAGCATGGATGTAAGTGATTGTTTCCTTCATGTGCTAGTTGGGTACCTCAAGGAGTTCTTGTGTCAGAATCTGAGCAGCTTCTTGCAGATAGAGATAACAAGCAAATGCTGGCCAGGTCTGCTTTGTTAGCCTAAGCCTCACCTCTGCAGTCACTTTCCTGCAGCTCCACAGAATTGCAGATAATTCCTTGTAGTGCTTGGCTATGCATAGCCAGGTTCCCTGAAACAGGACTGCTCACCTTGATTGGGAAACTGATGAACTGGGTTGTGACACTTCGCTGTGAGTTACCCAGTGTTTCACTGAGTTCAGCAGATTCTACTCAGCTCATCTGTCAGTATTGCTTTGCGGGGGAAGCAGCTCAAAGTAAGCTGAGGCTCAGAGCTTTGTGAGCTCAGTGAAGCAGAGCCTTCAAATGCACACCATTTTCTGCTCTGAGGGTCCATCATGCTCTTAAAATTTGGGAAACTAGAATCGGAAGCTATGGTAATGATTTTCAAACATGGTCTTTGACTTTGTCCCGAACAAATCTGAGTCTGGAACAGTTTTTAAAAGGAGATGGAGATTAATTTTGGATTTGGATTTCTTTTGTTTGTTTGTTTATCTGAGTTGGAAACCGGTGGATATGAAGGGGGTTCCTTCAGCAGGCATCAGTGCAAGTCTGTTGAATCAAGCAGTGTCTAGGTACCTATATAAAATCAAAATAAATGCCTGCACAATCCTCTTTGGACTGAGATTAGTGATTTGGCTTGATATGAAATCCCTATCCTCTAACCTGGAAAACTTGCAGCTGTAAAAGAAATAGTATTTAATAATAGGCCAAGACTTGATTTCAATGGAAGCATTGTCTGAGTAGGGACATCAGAGCTTGGTTCCAGAGCACCAGTAAAAAAAATAAAATAAAATAGCCTTTTTATTTATAGGGCACTCAGACTTGAAGACTCCCAGGTGCCTATTAGTCTAAGGGCTTGTCTGTACAGGAAAGTTAGTGTGCAATATGTTGGAATATGAATTTACAGTGCACCAACTCCTCTGTTCTCCCCCTGTGTTTGGATATTTTTAGCGCACAGTAATGGTGCCTTTCTCTGTGGCAGATCATTCAGCTTTGAAAGCAAAATAAATCACATTCTCCTTAATGCCTGTGTGGTGAGTGAATGCCAAATATCCAATGCCCTCTAAACTTGTACCCAGACTTCCTCCTCTCAACTAGTGCGGAGGGTGATATTTAGTAGGATTCTGCCTTTGTCCATGAAGATGACAAGTGTGATTCTGCTTAATTTTTCAGATGGGAGGGATATAGTATGTTTTCAAAAGTCCCTGTATTCCAGTTTTCAATACAGCTTTGAGTATGTAGTGGTTTAGATCAGAGAGTTCCAGTCTAATTTTTTGAGAGTCATTTTCATTAATATTTTGCAGCTGACATGAAAATATTACAGACTTTAGCCTGGCCAAAATGTTTGTATGGCTTTTTAGTGAATTGAATTGAGATTTACTGACCTTCCCTCTTTTAGCTTGGTTAGTTTTAAGCTCAAATCCGTTCAAAAAAAGGTTTTTGCTGGCATGTATTGAAGAGGAGATATCAGAGTGAGAACATGGAATAAGGGAGGGAGAGTGGGCATATAAATAGTACTCTGTGGTTTTTGTTTGAGTTTTTGTGGTAGTGCTGTTCACCGTGTTTTGAAACCATGAACTGAAGGTGTAAAGCACCTGGCCAGCCCTCAGTTTGCTAATAATTCTTGTAATAAAAACTTGGGCAAAGCAACCTGAATGCCAGGGAAGCTTTGAAAGATGGGATGTTCTTTGTTTTTCCTTTTAACCTGGAAAGAAAAGTGCAGCAATGACTCTGAAGGGAATATCTGTTTGGGTGGGTGGGGGGGGGGGGGGAAGGGAATAAGGGCACAAAAGTCTTTCTAATTCAGTCTAATCCATACTTGATCTATTCACCTTTCAAAGAAAATTACTTCATCCTTATTGCTCTGAAAATGTGCCAGTTTGCATATAAACATTAGGAACTGATTGTGAATCTTACACCTTTCACAGAATTGATGTTACCTTGTTGTTCTGCCTCAGGTATCCATGGTATGTCACAGGAATGCAGCAGAGAACCAAAGTCCGACTTAATCTGTTTATCATGCATTAATCTGAAGCTCCCAGAGAGAGACAATCCTGACTTTGAGGCTCACAGAATTCAGCAACAGTGCTCCTGTTTCCTAGAAGAAAAACGAGGGAGAAGTAAGCTATAGGTCCATGTACCTAACAAATAGTGCAACAAGAGTTAGAGTAAATTTCACACAACTTACTTTTAATTAGCTCATTTCCTGAAAAGGATCTGCTTTATCAGGTTCTGCTCTTCTGTGTGATAAAAAGAAAGACAAACACATTAATGCTAAAGTGAATGATCATATTTTCCCCAACTCTGTTGTTAAGCAAGGGAAAATTATTCTATCCAGTTGGAGAACCAAACCAGGGTGAAAAAGCATTGCTGGTTTGTTTGTCATATGTGTGTGCAGAGAAGATTTAGCAAGCTGATGGGAAGGCTGGGATGCTCACTGGGGAACTGCACCTGGAGTCCATACACGCTGTTCCTTGCAGAGCCCCATTCTGTGGGAATTCCTCCTTACTCCCAATGCCATGAGACTGAAGGAGAATAAATGTGACTTGGATATCAACCACAGTGAGTTGTCTTTGTGGGATGGCTGTGGTGTGATGAACCAGCCAGCACTAGTTATTGCTGGAGACTGGTTTGTGTGATGTTTGCAAACACACAAGTTTGCAGCTACACCAGATCAGAAAAAAACCCACATGTTCTTTATTTCAGTCATGCTGGGAGAAGGCTTTCATCCTTGTTAAATTTTGCCTTGACCAGCTGATGTAGTGTACACAACTTTTCCCTGCCTGTGGTGTTTTCAAAGCCATGCTATGCATTGACATGATCAAGAAATATTTGAGCTCACAATCTCCTGTGTTGTAACTGTTGCAAGGATAAGCCTAAAGGAAGTGTCTGCTCTTCATGCAAGGACAGTGTAGCTACAAGTTGGATAATAAATGTTAGTGGGATAACCCTTTCTTCTGTCCAAAGGAACTGACCCCCTACTGAACTTTTGGCTGTGGGAAGGAAAAAGTATTTGACCTTAAATGACTTGCACAAAGACCAAGAGGGAGACTGTCAGGCTAGGTCTCACAAGCAGTCTGGCTCCTGATCCTCTGCTTAAGTTGCTAGACCATATGTCTCTCTCTGTTCATGCCGAATGAATTCTCAGACTGTACTATGTTTCCTCCCTTGAATAATAATCGTTAATGAAAAGGAAAATGAGAAAACAAGGTAATGACAGATAGCACAGAGCAAACATTGGAAAGTGTAGACAGAAATGTCTGGGAGTAACAGCAATGCTGATATTCCCATGTTAATGATTCCAGAGCCTTCTGACTGCCATAGAAGCAAAAATGATAGTTGCTACAGTTTACAGATATTTTGGCAATGCAGGGAATATTTCAAAATTTAACAGTAACAGCCCCCATGTTTGTTCTCAAAAGATACCTCCAGCTCCCTCCTGCAAGGTGTGAGGTGGTCTCTGAGATGCAAAATGTCCCTTTACAAGTTTACACCTGTAGCCGATTAATCTGAAATCCTTCCTGTCTGGACTGACTGGTTAAGGGAACTTAATAAATTACTCAGACACTGATCTCAAAGGAAATAGGCAAAACTCCCAGTTATATCATCAGGTTTATCTGTGCCAGGATTGCATGAATGTGCCCTTAGTATCTGCTTTAGCTCCACGTCTGCTGTTCTTTTCACCCAAGCACAAATACCAGTGATTCTAGTAGTTCTAAAATCACTTTTTCCTTCAGACTATGTGTTTTGTTATAACTACATTCACCTCCCCTGCTCCCTCCTCTGCTTTGAGGTCAGTCGCCTGTGACAGATACTATGTTCTATTTGGTATGTGCAGCTAACCACTTCTGATTTCAGAGAACATGTTTTTAATTAGTTCTCTTCCTCTCCTCTGGTTGCTGAACAGAGCTGGCCTCAGGTGGAATTTTTTAATTGTGCTATTGCTGTCTGTTATACAAGCTGGAGTTCTGTTTCATAGAGTAAATTTGAGACAAAAATGAGACTTTTTGTAACAGAGTTCACAGGACTGATCAAAAGTGTTTAAAGTCATGTGAGCAGTTTTTTCATGCATGCACAGTAATGTGCATAAAAATTCAGGGAGATACTGCCTTTTCTCTTTAGGTTTCTCTGATTTCACTGCTTTTTTAAATTATTTACCAAGTTATTTGCCGTCATGTTTGCATGTGGCTGTGCAGTGCTGGTGCTGGCGTTGCCTATTTCCACTAGCTCTTTAGGAACTGGCTTTCTGAGATATCCATTGGAAGCCTCAGGCTTTCCCTTCTCCCTTTTCTCACTGGCATCAGTTCTCGTGTTTGACTGACCTTTGAATATGTGATCCATGCTACTTTGTCAGATTTATTTTCAGGGTGGGTGTTTTTTTTTTTTTTTTTTTGTTTTGTTTTGGTTTTGGTTTTTTGTTTTTGTTTTTGTTTTTTGTTTTTTGTTGGTTTTTTTTTTTTGGGCTAGTTTGCAGCTGCCATGAAACAGCAGTGACTGGAAGACCTGACTGCTGATTTCTTTTGCTGTGTAAGACTTGGGAAAACAGCAGCCTCAGCTGGTGCAGGACAGAGCAATTATCTGCAACTTCAGGAGCATTTTCCTGAGTGTATCACATTGCTGGGAGTTTTGTTTGTTTGTTTGTTTTTACCTAAGACTTTGCTCTAAGCTATTTAAATACACTCTGGAAAAAGCTATCGGTAGTTTGAATGCACCAGCCTCTTATCTATACAACTGCCAGAATCTCCTATCTCCAAGGCCATGGTTTCCAAGATTTGGGTGGGTTTCTGTGAAGATAAATCACATCAGGGGCATGACCTTTATCCTTGGTGCTATTTAAATAGCTTAAATATCTCTTGACTTCCTGCCTTGTGATTTCAGTTGCTGAAAAGTGAACACAAAAGAAAGGAAGAGTTGACCTACAGTGTATCAGATGAGTGATACCTTTGTTTATAGAGCACTGCAAATACAGATGTTATTTTTAAAAAAAAAATTCAACCCCCAGGGCTACTGGGGGTGGATACTTTTGACAAGGAATCTGTGGATCCACATGGAACCTAGCAAAAGAGGGTACCAGTTTCTATTGTAAATGCTGAAGTTGTTGAGAGAAAGGCCAAGATAAAAGCAAAACAATTGGGAACCTTCTTTATCTGCAAATAAATATTCCCTAGTGGTTCTCAAGAAAAATCTTTAAATCATTTGCCTAGGTAATTCTGCATTTTTGTGGGATTTTTCTGTTGGAAGAAAGGATGAAGAGAAGATGAAATGTATTTGTATTTGCCCCTTAAAGGGCAGTAGATTCAAGATCTTACAGAAAACTACAGTGAAGTGTCTCTGTGTCCCCTTCACTACAGTTGGAGGACTCAATGTCTTCTATATTTACAAAATGGATTTACTTTCATGAAACTCTGCTTGGGAATAATCCAATAATAATTAAAAAAGCAGCCCTGGTTTTATACTTTAAAGAGCTATGGAAAAAATATTTAATGTAAACCTACTTATGTTGCTTGATGCAATGATGATTGCTTATGATGCAATGCCTGCTTGAGTTTGGAGACAGTGTGAAACTATAACCAAAGAACTGATTAACTCACCAGCACTGATGTGTTAACTCTGGCCTATTTACTGGACTGTTCAAAGATCAGAAACACCAAGAACAGTGCTCAGCTGAGGCCTATGTGTCAATTAATGGATTTGGAAAGATGTATTCATTTCTTTGGACTTTGCTTCCCCACAGGAATATTAACCATGTGTTTAGACTACATAAACTGGGGTTTGTATTGTTCTTTGCACTCTGATAGTGCTAAATATTATTGTTCTGGTGGCAGATGCAACTCTACAGCTGCATGATGGTGTCATGTGATTATGGGAGAATACATTGTGGAGGAAGAGGACTTAGACTTCTTTCTCATTCTTCTCACATAAATGGCACATTCAAAAGCCAAACATATTGTGTTTGTATTTCTAACGCACTGAGGTTCTCTTTTCTTCTGGACAGCACTCTCCAAAGACTGTGGAGTTTTCCGTGAGAGTGACCAAAAGAATTTCACAGCCATGACTGACAATGAATTGTATTTAATATTTGAATTATTTTCAGAAATAGTTCTCGTAACTGCAAGTATAAGTGGACTCCTGAATATGGCCTCATAGCCCGTTCTTTTCCTGGCTTCGGGTGGTGGTGTAATGTCACCGTGAGCCATTGGCTGCAGTTTTGTGGGGCAGAAGCAGCTGCATTTTGCTAGTGAGGTGATTCCATCTATAATTCGCTTTTATAGCCAGGGTTTGTTTTTATTAATGTTTATAAAGTGCTTTGAATTAAATGGCACCGAAATTTCTATTATTCTAACACCTGTTCCTCCCTGAGAGCTTGTGCAACCTGGAGAAGCTGTGCAACTGTAAACCAACTCCATAGCCTGCATCCCTGTGAAAGAGTCAGGAACTAGCAGTAGGTTGGTTATGCTCTGTGGTTCCACACTAGTGTTTGCATCATGGCTTCTCTGTTACATCAGGCTCTGGAAGCAGTAGGGTTTGGACTGTTTTGAAAGGTCTGGTGGGTCATGGGACCATGACAATACAGTTGCTAGCTCCCCGAGCTTTTGTCATGCTGACAAGTATATGAAAAAATGTCAGGCTTTCTGCCATATCTTACCCTATGCATAGCTTATCCTTTTGATATATGTCCATAGTTCTGCTTCTTCTGCTTTACCTGATGAAACTTTTCCAGGACGTTTTTTATTACCACGGTTATTTCTATAAATTGTCTTTCTAAAGTTGTTGTCTTTGGTTATGGTAAACTCTCTCAGCTTAAAAAAACAATGTCTCTATTTTCTTTTTAAACAGTACTGTGTGCATTTGTGATACTATGAAATAATTAGTATGGATAACATGGGAACTCATTTGGGCTATAGATTTTAAGTGTTTTATGTTCAGATTGTAAAGGAACGGGTAGCAGCTTGCAGATTGCAAAGAAGTACATACCTGCTATCTGATGCTCACATGTAACAATCCTCACTATTTATCATGATGGTTTAAAAGAAGCTCAATTGTAAATAACTACACAGTTTGGATGTATAGCTTGTTCAGATTGACTGGCAACCCATGTGTAAAACAGGGCCAGGGCTGGAACAGCAAAATTGCTGCAGATCAGGACTGAGCTGGATTGGCACTGAGGTGTGGGAAGCTCATTTAATGCAAGTTGTAGCTGGTGGTATCAGTGCTTCCCTTTCATGACCATCGAGTTTAACTTTGCTGCCAGCCTGGCAACTTCCCACTGGGATAATGTAATGCAGCTGCAAGATTGTTTTGGCTCTGTGCTAACTCCTTCCCATGCCTTTTTTTAATAGTCTGTCTCCTGCCTTTCCCCATCCAGTCATAAAACCTTTCCTAACATTTGTTCTACTTTTAAGAGCTAGTGAGGGCATGGCAGTTGATAACGGAGCCAACACCCTTCCATAAAAATGCACTTTTCAGCAGTAAAATATGCTGCCTTTTGGGGAATTTTCAGGAGTTGATTCTGGGGGACTGAGTTTTGTTTTGATTTGTTCCCTTTCCCTGCTACCTATCCCTTATATCACAAGGTTGGCTAAGGTGCAATTTGTGTATTTTTGTGACTATTTAAAAACTGCTCTGAGACTTTTGGAATGGAATAATCATCTGGCTTGCTTGAGTCTTGATCCATTTAAAGGGATATGAAAAGACAATGCTTTTACAGGTGCTTGGTCCTTCTTCAAAAATCAGGGTCAAGTTGCTGGCTCTCTAGAAACTGGATACCTAGTCACAAGTGCTTGTTTTGACCTGGTTGTCACAATTATTTTGTAACAAAAGCAATTACCAGTGTTGTAATTCATGTATCAATTATGGTAGAATGAGATTTGTTGTTTTAATCATAACTAAAAAGGCTCAATTTCTATTTATTGCTCAGCTTTCCAGTCCTTACCTATCAATAACACAAAGAATTTGAGATTATAGTAAGCTTCTTCCTTCTTTCATAGTGTCAAATCTAGAAGTACTAATACAGCTTTCAAAGTCAGAATAAAGCCTTCTTTCAAGGCAATGAGGAAATAATCAGAAGGTAAGGTGAAGGTAGCCAACTATACTCTGCCTTTGACTGCAACCTTCTTGTTCAGAATCTGCAGCAAAAAGCCTCTCAACCCATCCTTCATGTGCTTATTTGAATTTGACTGTTAAATGTAAATTTATACTGTTTTGATTTCTTGTGGGGAAACCACAAATGTGGAGGAGTGTAAACTGTAGCAGGGACAAATGTTAGTGTCTGTAGGGGCTGAAACAATGGACGTCTCTTCCTGCTTAGTTAATTCCTTACTTTTGAATGGCACATGATGTGCCCAGGCAGAAATTTTGAATAACCTAAATTGAGCTCAGAGGGAAAGGAGACTTTTGTGTGTCTAATTACCCTTTTTTTTTTCTTTTCCAAGTCAGCAATGATTTCAGCTGCAGTTAGTAAGAACCAACATAACAGCCAATGTGGAAAATTGTTCCTGTTTCTCTTCTAATGCCCTTTCTCTGTCCTTAGCCTGACAAACAATTCTTGTAAAAGGAGATCTCTTCTGCCACTTTTGTTGGTATCTTTGTGTTACAGATTGTTTGGGGTGCCTGTTCAAGACCTGCGATTAAGACTTGTGAAAGATCTGGGAGAATTTCTTTGTCTAGGTTTTTCCTAAGTCATCTGTGGGGCTCACAGACAGGTCCTGATCTTTGCCAGTGGGAGGCTCAGAAGGAGACAAGGGTCAGAGGTGGAGGCCCAGACTAAGACTTAAAATAAACTCTTAGGAGAGTGAAATTGTATTTCTAAATCATTGTTTTGGTTTTCAAAAAATTACTATGTGGCCTGCTGCTAGAAGCAAGCTCAGTGTCTGTGTCCTTAGGACTGGCTGAATATTGGGAAATCCAGCTTTTGGTTTTTATTTTTTTAAAAAAGGTTTGCCTCTGCTGTCTTGACATCATGGAGTAGGAAAGCTACAAGAGGTTATCAAGAAACGTGTATTGCAAATAACTGGTCAGCTGTCTGCAGGGTGCCAGGCTGCAGTCACCAGCATGTAAGGGCAGACATCTGCAGGATGCTTTGGGTTCCAGGGATATTTTTATGAATGAGAGGAATGCATGCTGGAATAAGCAGTGCTAATGGAGATCCTCTAGTATCTCCTTATCTTCACTAGTAAGTCTGCCCCTGAAGACAAGCATTTAATAACATTCCAATTTGGTTGTACTTGGTAAAAGTGATTGAACTAATGACCCATAATCCAATAGATCTATTTGTGGTGAAGAGCACGAAGTGTTCAAGCCTATGCTGCTGATTTAGCAAGATGTCTGCTTAGTTTGCCATGTTTCTGTTGCAGTGCTTGCTCACTGCTCAAGAGAAATGATTTACCTGGCACTGAATGTCATCCACCTTTCAGTTGCAAAAGGGCAGCAATTTCTCTATATGTATAAAAATTAGCAAAAATCTCACGTGCTCTTGGGAATCACTGAATGTGTGTGTGAGAAGCACTAAGCTGAGTTGTTTTCCAGTTATGGTTTGGTCAGATAACTAACGTGTATGATGGTAGCTGTGTACACAAACTTTTGGTGAAAATACTTGTGAATATGGGTCTGAAATTTGCTTTGGTCAGTAATACTTGTGCACTCAAATAACTTTTCCCTGCAAACATTAAAGAAAGGTGTAACTATGGGCAAAGTAAATTTGTATCACACTTCAAACAAATACCTGTGGAATTCTTTTTCTTTGGCAAATGAAGCGCTCCTAATCACTTCAGTGGGAATCTGTCTGGCTTAAGGAATGCAGTATCTTGACCTGAGCCCCCTGCCAACACTTACGTAATGAGGCCCACTGAACCATGTGGAACTACTTATGCACATGAGTAATTTTATGGACGACTTTGTGCAATATGCAGGTCCAGGACAGCGGTTATGACTGCAGTCACTGATTTTTGATTACAAAGTAACAGACTTATGTGTTAGGCTAGAGTGACAGTGACCCCAGTCATGTA
>NW_008652795.1:36449-76745 GCF_000695815.1 Acanthisitta chloris
CTCTTCCTTCTAATCTAACTCTTGTAGAGGACAGTTGCTTTCATAAGTCCTGGAAAATCTTCCAGTAGCTATTTACTCACAAGTTTTTTGTTAGATTGAAATGACTGGTCTGCATTCCAGGAACTTCCTGTAATAAAAAATGCATGCATAAATAAATAAGCCTCCCTCCCTTTTGCTGTCACTCAAGTATTTGCTTTGTTAGAAAGTTCTGCAGTTCACAGTAATGATAACTGAAGTTGGTGGAATTGTGCGGGGAGAGAAATAACTAATTTTGTGAGATACTTTTCTTAAAACTTTTTTCTTTTTCAAGTTTGTGGTGTTTTATTGCCAACTCTTTATACAAGAAATGTGTTGAGGCAACTGGATCCTGCTTGACCCAGCTTGTACTCTCAGGTTTTGCAGCCTTGCCAGTAACCCCTTATTGATGACCTGGACTAACAGTGACTGATAGGAATAATCTTCCCACTGTTACTAAATAGGCTTTCATTTAGTAAGTTGAGAGACCATGTGAGGCTCCGGCAATGGGCACAGCAAAATGGTGAGAGCAAAAGGATTCTCTTCACAGCCTAAGAATTCTGTCCTATGCTTATGATGATAATGGCTGAGGTATTAGAAGGTTTGCAGCAAAACTGAGGCATTTCATATAATTGATTTCAAAAGCTGCATTAGATACACTTTTTTTATTTAAATAATTGCGAGTGTGTAAAGCAAGCCCAAGGCAAGGAAAAAAGTAGCCTAAATAGACAGTATTGATGTTTTTTTTAATCTTCCACAATAAATTAGACTAGCTTGCATCTTCTAATGCTTGTATAAGATCATGCACACCTTCCAGTGTGAGCATTCCTGTTTAAACCTCTACTTTAATGTCTGTTTTCCTGCCCAGTATCCTTCACTTCTCTTTCTACCTAATCTAGCTAGTTGCCGATCCACAAATTTTATTAGGAAAAACCTGCTTCCTCAGATGAGTTAGTGGTCATTGCATCCTGTGTCTTTAGCAATGTCTGTCATTGTAAGTTCATTGAAAATTTCATTTTCTCCTCAATGTGACAGGGTAGGGCTTAGTCTGGGTGATCTGCACAAACTACAAAGGGACATATATGGTGGGGGGATGACCATTGTGTTCTAGAAAAAAATAAGTCTAAGTTTCTGCAAGGGAAAATTTTCAGGGAAAAGCAGGTTCTTTTATTAGACTGATACAACTGGGAGGAGAGAGAATAGATAAGCTTTTAGGCCTGCAAGCCTCTCTCTAGGTCTGCTAATTACCTACCTACTTAATGCAATTTTTGCTTATGTTTTCCCACAAATGCTTCATGTTGTAACTTCATACTGAATTTTATAAGAAGATATGGCTTGTACCTTATTACTTGTTTCTTCAGTCAGAAAGGTTTCATGTGAATATCTGTGAAGATTGGCTCTAGATTCATAAGGTTATTCAAAACCTGCTGCAATGAAATTGAGAGCATCTTGATCAGAGCTTTTTAGTTTTCTCTGTATCTCTGCTTATAGAGTGAGTTTTAATAGCATTATTGTTTAAAACAAAACAAAATCACAAACAGAATGAGAAATCAAGCTAGACTGACAGCCCCAGAAACAAAAATTTGTTTTCTCCCTCCTAGCAGGAGGACAGCACAAGCAGTGCCAGGTCCCAGGTACACAAACCTACTCATATACAAATAATACCCAAAGACAGAATAGGGCCCACAGAGATCTCAGACTGCTTTAATGAAGCAGTGGCAGAGACAGTTGTGTGGTGGTAGGCCCAATGATGAGACTAGTCAGGGTCTGGCTAACTTCACACTGGTGAATTAAAAATTGTGTCTTGGAGCTCTGTGGAGGGTCTGCCCCCTCTCTCCTGTGTATGCAGGCAATAGGTTGCATCTTCTGTGTTTCTTCTTGGAGAGACTGAACTGAGAGATTTGACTATCAGCTGAGGGAAAGCAGCTGCCTCCATCTGTCTGAGTGTACCTACACAAGTGGTCTCCATAGCTAAAACACTGATTGCACCAAGAGCAGGGTCACAGTCACAGACTCCTGTAGGAATGACACAAAACTCTTGACGGCCAATGTGCATGAGAGCTTGCCCTGACCCCTTTCATCTGAGTCTTCTTCACTTCTCAAATTCTTGCATAAACCCATTTGCTGCATCTTGTGTGATAATCTTCAAGTGCAGCTGTGAAAGTCAGGAATTACTTGTGAACTCAGTGAGTGGTTTTATCTCCTTACTAAAGAATAGCTTGCCATAGCTGCTCAGACTTTCAAGGAGGCAGCAATGCACCTTTTTAGTTCTAAACAGAATGATCTATGTTGTTGCTTTATAATACAGAATTAAAATAACATCAATTATAATTTTATGCCTTTTCAAGTATCTATACCTTTTCTGCAATCTACTAACATGAATAAGAAATGCAAAATGATCATATAAGAAGTCTGTTCTAATTATAAGCATATTTTTATTCATATAAAGGAGTGTTCTAGTCACCTTGAAATTTCCCTCCAGAGAACGGCTGCTAAAAATTTCATGTGCTTTTGCTCTGAAATACTGGAGGGCCCTGTAGCTGATTATCCTATAACAATAAATATAAAGACTTTGCCTTCTATGTGATACAATGAGGAAATTCTTGATATTCTTGTAGACCAGTAACATTAACATTTTTGTAATAAGAGGGCAACTTGGGATCTGTGACTTGATGACTCTTACTTGTTTTTAAAAAAGCCTTCATAAATCCCTTGTGAATCTCCTGGTTAGAGTGGAAAAAAACCTTCCACTGTTCTCTAGCAGAGTCTGTTTCTGAATACTTAAAAACATTACATAATATTGGAAAGGCTTTCTTATTCTTGCTTGGAAGAAAATCTATGTTCAGACCATGACTACAGTGTAAGCTAGTTGTTTTAAGCTGTTAGCTCTAGTTTAGTCTGTTATTCTGTGACAAATCTGTTAGGATTTTTTTCCCCTCAATAGAAATATTGACATGAATGTTAATAGCCAACGTAAGTGATTTTGATGCAGTTTGACATAAAAATCATATTTCTTTCTACCTCCATGTCTTTAACATCTTTAGTTAACAATTACTAAACCATAACCACATTTTTACAAACATAAAATCATTGTCTCGGGTATGGGCATCCTCCTATAGAGTTGACAGATGTATCTGAGGGCAGAAAGTACTCCCTCTGCACTCTCCTTATCTTCTAAGGTGTGGCATTCAAGTTCCTTCAGTGTTGGGACCAATGCAGGAGGGCTTTAATTTTTAAGGAGCCTTTCAATAATGGAAATGGTCTTGCTCTTTCAGGTACCTTTGAATCCTGCAGGACCTGAGTGGCTCCTTGCTGCAGAGTAGAGTACAGAAAGTACTGAACAGCTGCCTGTGGGATGACATGGTCAAGATCTATGGACAAACATACAGGAAGGTAAACTGTGGTGATAACAATGTGTTCCCTCAGGGGACTGGGAAAGGTATGATGAGGCACTGGAACAGGTTGCCCAGGGAAGTCCCCCAGTCCTGGCAGTGTTCAAAGCCAGGTTGGATGAGGCTTTGAGCAACCTGGTTTCGTGGGGAGGTGTCCCTGCCCATGGCAGAGGGTTGGGACTAGGTGATCCGTAAGGTCTGTTCCAACCCCTACATGGAATTACGATTCTATGATATTTGGATGGGGAGAGAACCCACATTAATTGAGCTCTCCTCTAAAGGACAGGTGAAAAAAAGAGACCATATCAGTGGGAACTTGTTTGCAGGGGAAATCTGCTTAGATGAACAAAGAACTCTGAATGACAAGTGTGTGTCACAGATGTGCAGTGTCATCATGGGGTATTTGAGTGTTAGACTCCAATATGCCCATCACTGTAGTCTGAAGGGAATAATGCTAACAGATTGTTAACAATTGCGTAGGTAAGAGGACTAATTCACCAGAGAGAGCTAAACCATTTCAGTTCCACAAAGAGATGAGTGAGCTGGGGCAAACGTTGCTTAAGAAAAGTGCATTTCAAAGAGGAGCTGGTGCAGAGGCTTCAAAAGGTCACCCAGGGACCATTGGAGAGAATTCCTCTCCTTCCTCCACTAGTGTCAGCTTTACCATTGAGTTCACTGAGGCCAGAATATTGGCATGGGAGTTAAGATTAGAGAAAAATCTATGTTCTGGTAAGCAACCTCAGAGCAGAGCTTGGAGGTTTTTTTAAGGTCTTTGGTTGCAGTGCTATTGGTAACTTGGACTGAAAGATGTGTGTTGAGTTGGTGGAAATGCCCTTTCCTTGCTCTCCAAAAATAATCATCATCACTTAGATTTAAAGAATATATTGTCTGATGAGAAAATAAGTATTTAAATGCTGCCTCACATACTTTAGCTGTTCCTGAGCTTGTATTATTTAACTTCTCTGGTTTTGGTGAAAATATTTGTGGGGTTTTATATTTGTGCTCATAAGGATTGAAGGAGCAAGACAATTTGATCAGTTTGTTAAATTTGGATCCTGGGAACAAGTGTTTGTGGAAAGAAAGAATATAATCAGTTTTAATTGTTGATTGTAGATTTCAAAGGTACATGCACTGGAGACTGTCCATTTTTCAATAATTACTGGGTTTTAAGATATGGTTTAACTGACAAATAGTGTAATAAGCATTAATTTTCTCTCTGAGAACAAAGACTTTTTCTAGAAAAATCTTACAATGAAGAAAATGTATGCACTATACACAACTCCTAGAGTATTCCAGTCAATTATTTGTATATTATCATATTTTGCTTCATTAGATATTAATCTTAAAATTCTTGATTTTCAATTATTATGGGAGTGCTAATTTTCATATTTTTTATTTATTGATATACCTAATCTAGTTGGGGGAAAGATCTGAAATGTAACTTAACATTTACAAATGTAAATTAACAAAACATTCCAAAATTATGTAAATGATTTTCTTACGTAAATTCCGGGTTCTTGAAATCTTGATATGCCTGAAGGGTTTTTTTGGCTATTATAGAACTTGTAGGAGTAATGCTTGTGATTGAAAATTAGTGAAACTTTGGGTTTTGTGGCTTGTCATTTTCTCAACACCTAAAACCTATTTCATTGTCTCCAACAGTAAACACAGACAAAAATTAGAATACTTTCTTGCAAAGCTGAAATGTGACCATGTTGTGCACTAGGTACCTGCTGTCTTTTGATGAATAAGTGGCATTTTTTTTGTTTATTAGTCCATCTTGTGCTGAACCTGTGAAAAACCCTTCAACTTTAGTCAGGTTATAAGCCTTTGAGAAATATCTGTTTACATAGTCCAGTGACATTTGCAAGTGAGAGCTGGTGAAAATTAATATTTCTTCCCTGTCTCTTCCTGTTTTCTCCAGGATTGCTTCTCCTGGAAGGATGCTTTCCCTAGCCACACTGTTACTATGCATGTGCACCTAAGACTTGAAAATCTGTAAATTACAGTTTAATGCAATTTTTAAAGATGTGTCTTAACAAGTGATCAGGTACAATGTTTTGCTTTTTATTCTTGCCTTTCAGAGCATCAAGTCTCTAACCTAATTCCTACTGTAGTCCAGGGTAGTTTTCTACTTGGGATTACATCCCTGAGGCTGAACAAGGTACACCCTATTATTGTTTATTGCTATAGCTTAAAAATATTTGAGTGGTTTTGTAGGATCTTTATTTCTATGACAAGACATCTGACAAAGATCTGGTTCCTTTTTTTCATAGTCTCAATCAATGTCCTGCAACACTAATGCTGTCCGCAAAGTAACATTCATGCTTAATAATTTTACCAAAGATCAGATATCTTCAGCTTTAATAATGGTCCAAGATGGTTTAAATGCTGCCAGAGGTATTACTTTGGCAAATAACTATCCTAGAAGCCTTATTTTTAGAAGAAACAGCTGATGCAGTTTGCATTCACATGTTTTTAAAGTGCCATGTGAGTGCTGTTCCTTACTGAAGGCGACACTTTTAACACTGTTACATTTTTTCCCCTGTACGCTTGAGAGAGTTGTTTGAAACCTTACATAGTCTCTTCCTAGAATAAATGTTATTCACAGGTGTTCTGCTAGATAAATATCGCTGGGAGGATTTTCTTGCTGGTTTTAAGCTACCTCAATACAGCTTGGTCTTATTTTGTAATACAGTTTTAGCATTTCACAACAAAAATGTCTTTATTTTTATCTGAATGAGTTTTTTCCCCCCAAACAGCATATGTTTTAATCCTGTGCAGCCTAGGAGAGGCTGACTGTATGCTACTGGATTTCAGCAAGGAGAATATCAGTGTGTTTCCCTGTCATGCCTCTTGACTTCATCAGTGCAACAGGAATGAACTGACATGCTTAGAGTGAGAAGAGCTGCTCTCACTTTGAATTCCTCTGCTTTAAAGGAATGTAAAGGCTTTTAAGGACACTTCCTTGCATTCAGAAACACGTCCTGTGATTAACTGGTTTGTAGCTCATAGAAGGCCCTCATATCAAATACTGAAGATGTGCAGTTGTCTTTTGATTCTGAAACCCAGTGGAGGAGGCTGTAGGGGAGTAATTATTTGTGGGGACGTAGCTGTTTGCAGATGAATATCAAGATGTCTTTGGCAGCTCCCAAGGAAAGCAATACTCATTCACTTTGACCCCAGTTCTTCTCTGGGTGTGGTATCAGTTCTCTAGAGAAAGATTGAGAGGCTAAAAGATTAAGTTCATGCTGCAGGGGCAGAAGTGTTTCTCTTCTGTATGGAATAAGAAAAATTAAGCAAAGTTGATCCTTCACATGCATCTATATGAAGGTAACAGAAGAATGTATAGAATTCACATGTGAATTGTGAAAACATTGACTATCGATGATTGTAGCATTTTGTTTGAGTCATAGCAGGTTAGTAATTTACTTGTAAGAAATGCAGTTAAAACAGGCTTTTTGACTGCCAGCTTTGCACATAGCCCAGGCAAGTAACAAAGAACAGCTTGTTACACTGAGCCATTTCCCCTATCCCCACTGAGTTTTTCCTTGTATCATTTGTGGGTGGGATATGAACTCTCTGTGTAACTAGGGGCATAATTTGACCTTTGAGACCTTTGCCACTGCAAGTGGTACAAGAAAAATGAAAGTTACAGTTGATGTTCAGGTACCAGATCAAGTACCTGATCAAGTTTGAAAAATGCAGTTAGAGAAAACATATTTTTTGCTGTCTTTGCGATATGAAGTGCTCTGGCTTGTGCTGTTAAAACTCAGAGCCTTTTACCAATAAAAAGAGGCAACATAGAGAATGCATCAGTCCAGTGACAGGATGGTGCAAAATATCAGAAAAGGAAAGAAGTGGGGAGAATATATTTTTTAACCTTATTTTTCTATTCTTGTCTTATAGATTGACTAGGATTTGATCAATACCCTGTAGGGCAGGGCTGCTTCACCTCTGCCTTCTTGTCTACAGCTCCTGAGGATAGAATTGTAGTGCAGCAGCAGTTTGAATGTCCCCTGGCTTTTTGCAAAGGGCACTGAGAGACTGAGGAGGGATTGAAGGGCTGGGGTGCTCCCGACTTGTGCCATCTCTGTGTCCTAGAGAGGGTCCAGAACGGTCACAGGTCAGTGCAGACTGGACTGCAGCTTTACATGGCTGTCTTAGCCAATGTGGACTTTGATCAGGTCACCTGGCCCACGTGTCTGATGATGCAGTACATGCTTCTGCATCAGTCCTCTTAAAGCTTCCCAAAACCAGATTTCATTGACTGCATTTCTGCACCAGTTATCATTAGCTGTGCTGAGTGTTGTTGAATCCTACATGCTTCCCACCTATTCCTAACAGAAAAAAACAGTTCTTGGAGGCACAGAATCTATTTGTTGTTGTTTTCAGAAACAAGACCTACTCCTTTCCCATAAAGTAGCCTGCAACTTACTTTTTTGGAGATTGCATTCCTTGTCTGTCAGAAGAAGATTCACGTTGGCTAGCTGAGATCCATTGCAGGCATACCTGAGTAGATTACAAACTAGCTGCCTCTTCCTTTGAGAGAGACTCTCTGTAAGGGAAAGGGACACATCGTTTACAGTTGGCAAATTCTGAGGCAGCTTTGCCACTTGTTAGCATGCAATATTGCCAACCCCTCCATGGCAGTGCTGAGGTCTTTCCTGTTGTTTGGGACTAGTGAGCTTGCGGTGCAGACAGTAGCAGAAGCATCTGAATGAGCAAAATGGATTCTGTGTTGGTGAGAAGAACGTTGACTGAGTCCTGTTCCTCGGTTTTTCAAGTCTATCTGAAATTGGAGCATGACCTATGTAAAAACAAAAGTAATTCATCTGGTTGAAGCTGAACAGAACAGGAACATCTGAATTACAGACAGACTCTGACAATGACAGACAAACTACATCATCAGAAACCATGATGAAGCTGCCTAGTGAAGTGCTTTTATAATATTCTTGAAAACATAAAAATAAGCAGTAAGCAATCTGTATCATCAAAGCAGAAGCATTTTATAGAGAGACAATTCTCATGTTCTTACAGGCACTTCAAATAATTGTTTACGTTGTCATCTGGTAAATCAGAGGTTGATGAGGCTGAAAAGGTGTTGCATGACCTGCAGCATAAAAGTAAATCCAGTTTGATAGGTGTTCTCAAATGTAGTTGTTTTCCTTTGGTGTTGGGTTTAGGTCTTGTTCAGCAAGGACTACAGAAATGCATCTCTGCATCACAATTTGAATGCTCAGTCCCAAAGCTCAGGTACAGGATATTTTCGTTCATGATGCACAGAAGTGCAACTCTTAAATCTATATATATACAAATGAAAAGTGGTATACAAAATAGAATCCTTTATTTAGATTTTCCATGCACTTCTGCCACTTCTCTAAGCTCCCTGAACGTAGGTGTATTTCTTTATTCTCTCTGCAGTATGAGCAGCTCCTGAGGTGAGTATTAACTAACCTCTGCTTTTGGGGGTGAGCCTGGACTGGAATGGAAAGCTGCCAATTGACAGGAGTATGTATTTTATAGGCATGTAACAAAGCACCTGCCTGCACTGAAAGTGGTGGCTTTGCTACCTACAGTTCTCCAATGGAAAATCTTTTGAGTTTTGTTCTACTACTGATGTTTTTCCCCCCTTGTTGTTTTCCTCAGTGAGTCATTCACTTTCTTGCCAAGATTTGCCAAGCCCTGCACATTGAGCTTTAGATGTACAATCAACTCTGTGCCAGAGTTTTACATAGTTTGCAGTGAATGTGGCAGCCTTTACCAGCCCTGCTTTCATCCATTGTGTGGATGAAAGTCCTGCTGGCTTCCAGGCTTCCCACTTCTCATGCAATGCTCTTACTTCCACACCAAACATGCCAGGTACCTGGCATGTGACAGCTTGTAGCAGTGGACACATTTATGGGCTCACTGTGTGCAAGATGCAGTGTGATCTGTCCATCAGACAGGTCTGTGCATTTGGGTTCTGACAGGCAGGGGGTCCAGCACTGATCTGAAGTTGTGGCCTGGGATTCTCTTGCCTTGTGCACTGGAAAAAGAGGGGGAAATACCCAAATCCATGGTTGGTTTGTCCTATTACTTATGTGCTGGTGGGAATAAAGGAATATACAAAGATGTGTATATATATATAGGCTGTGTAAAGGAGTTCTAATCCTCTTGATTTTCCTGCCTTTTCATTAGCATCTGGCCCATGTGAACTAACAAATAAATTCCCACCCTGTTTCGCTCTGTACACAAGTGAAAAACAAAAACAGTTCCTAAAGTTCCCAGGACTCCTACTAAAAAATATCACACTAGTCTCCATAGCTTAAGCAAAAGATGTAATTATAGATTCCTTTCACGTGACAAACATACAGCAGTGACTTAACATTTTGCTTTTCCAGGAGGGCACTATGTGCAATCCCTTCAGGAACAGCCTTGGGAGTACTGTATGGAAGGACATCACTGCTGCTGGGAGCTTTAACACAGGCCTTGCTCTCATGGCTTGCTGCATCTTTCTTTACAGCTGTAAGTGGCAAGAGCCCTAATGCTGGAATGTGTTTTTGGGTGCAGAGCTGCTCATCTTCAGCAGAAAGGGCATAGCAGGGGAAAGAATTAAATGCTGCATACATTGGGCATGCTTCTAAACAGGAAAAACAAAAAACAATAATTCAAAGAAAGCCTTTAGAAAGAATAAATATATATAAGGCAACTTGTGATTTCCACACAGGCAATCTCTATCCATAGCCATCTGATCAATCTTTATTTTTGCAGGGATTCACAGATGGTTGGGATTTTTTACAATTCATCTGAAAAGATGAGCTATTGTAGTAACTTGAAGGAAATTCAATTAGTGTTTGTTAAACAAAAGCAAAAATTTTGGGTTTACTGCAAAATTTAAGCCATGGATCTGCTACTGGATTTAAAGGGGCATGTAGAAAGGTATTTTTGCAGTATCCTTTAGAGGAATGATAATAGATATCATGTTTTTCCTTTGCTCTTAGAAATAAATGTTGTGTCTTATATTCCACTGGGTAACATGCACTGTTGAGTACTGAATTTTAATGTTGATCGCTTGCTTATATCTGCCTTACTGACCTTAATACTTGTGAAATATTAGGCACACAACCACACTTTCTGTTCTTACATGGATATTCTGAGTCAGGGCTTTGTTTCCAGAAACAACTTATTTGCTATAGAAAAAGTTTTAATGGAAAGTGTTAATTAATAGGGTTCTGCCCTTAACTTGAAAACCTTTTTCTAGAAAATCTGTGTGCTTTTCAGTCACATAAACAGCTGCACAGAAGCACAAACACACTTGAGATAGCCTTAAATGAGCTAACTTGAATGCTCTGAGTAGTTTTGCTTGTGATTTGTCTTTCCTAAAAGCTATAAACTGTATAAAATTGTGATGCCAAGGGATGCTGTACCATTCCATAGGACACATACAGACTACTAGGGAAGGCAGCACTTGCTCTTTGGGCTTAGTTCTTGCTGTTTGTACTTTCTCTCTCTGAAACTTCCCCTGAAGTCTTTGGTACAGTACAATGTTAAAAGCATGTGCAATCAGAAATGGCTGCAGTTTAATAAATATGTCAGAGCATTATATGTACATAAAGTCTTAATTTTTAAATGTGTTTAATGTCTTGAGCCTTCTAAAGTGTTGGTATCAACTACTGCTGAAGCAGAGACAGTAATCAGACTTTGCTGTCTTCTGAACAGTGCAAAATGTAAATGCACAGTTCAGGTATATTCAATAGAAAGTTATTTTGGACTATCTGATGTGCTTGCAATCAGGTGCCATTTGCTGAGGGATGAGACAGTGGTGAGTAGCTAGAAACTTGTTACAGATTCAGAACTGAGAGTAAATTCTTATAAAAATCAATTCATTTGACTAACATTAGGCAAAGACAGTCTTTTTCGATGTAGGCTGACTGGCCTTTCTTCTAGTGGTCCTTCATGCTAGCAGTTATTCTTCTGCCTTCCTCTCCTCCAGAGCAAACCCTTCATTGCCTGTTGGGGACTGGGTGAAGCTACCTTGATTTATGCCTGGATAGCCTCCAATGGCCATCTGGTGCTGCTTAGCTGTACCTTCTGACAGAGAAATGAGATCATGCAGGGAAGGGGCCAACACATTCTCATGGCTGCTAGTCTCTGGCTTATATGTGTAATAAAGAGCTCCTGGAGTAAGGCAGGTAAATGAAATGGAGATACTAGTCAGTATTTTTGTGATTCATTCCCTTAAGCAGTTTCTTGGAAAAAATAGTTTCCGAATGTTGTGTTCCTGGTGTCCTTTCACATTTTTTGAGGGGCTGTACTTGACAAAGTCAGAATGCACAATAGCTCTGAGCAGCATCTTTAAATTTTTGTGGATATCAGGAACCTGAGAAATACAGTTTAATTCCTCACCCTTGTACAAAGCTGAATCGCCAACTCGGATAGCTCGCCAGGCTGGAGTCAAATTAGGAGCACATTCTAGTGTTTAACATTTCAAATCTTAGAAATTGGGGGGAAAATTGCATATGTTGGCTATGTGACATAGATGTGACCACTCCTATTTCACTGCATGGTGGGCTCCTCCACACAGGTTTTCAGTCTTCTCCCTCAACTCTCTTTGATTATTTAGTATTAATAGACATTTTACTTAAATCAGAGGTGTCTGTTAATGGAACTGAAGTTTCTTTCATACTACTCAATGAATGCAAGTCATATAAAGTTAGTCAGAAACTGTATGTGTGTGGAATCCAGGCATAAAGTAATAAGGATAATGCCTCTAATTTTTGTTCCTAGATGCATATCTGACACTTGCAGTTATCATGAGGTGATGAGCACCTATTTAATGATGTCCTTCTGCTGGGTTTCTTAAGTGACATTGTAAATCCATTGGCTATGTTGATGAGTATGATAACCTGTGTCATACTACAGTATTTTGATAATATTTTCTAGACTTTACTTTTCTTCTAGTATGTCAAAATCTCTAAGAAAGAAGCTGTGAATTTTCGTTTTGTTGATGAGGATGATAGTCATGATATGGGTAAGGAAAAGCATAAGCATGGACTAAAATCCTGTGGCTGATGTTACAGACGCAGGCAGATCAACCAGCTCATGATGGGTCCCTCCAGTTCTAAAACTCCGAAAGCACATGCAGGAGAAGTGGGGAATCTGAGGAGGCCAGGAGGTTAACTAAAGGGAAAAGTAAGACTGTAGTATGCATGGAAAAACTCCCTTGCTCTGTTTCTAGTTTGCAAACTCCTGATTTTGTTTTTTTGTATGACATCTGTGGTTCACATGTTGTATTAATGCCAGGTATATTGGGAAAAGTCATTGCCTTTTCAAGTAAGTGACAAGAAGAGTAGTTGCCAAATTTTGCATTTTAAAGGAAAAAAAAACATTTAAGCATTAAACAGTGATTGCTGAGAAAAAGCTTCAAGCCAAGCTTTCCCTAGGTATTTCTATTTTCTTATTCACAAAACAAGTAAAAAGCCCCATGCCATCTCAAGTAATGTATCCCAAAAGCTGTCAAGCTATCCATGTAAAATGTGGTTTAAATCTAAAGAGACCTGTTCTTAAAAAACAGCAAAAAAAAAACAAAACAAAACCTCCAAAACCCAACTCCCCAAAAAAAAAAAACAAAACCTCCAAAACCCAACTCCCAAACATAATACTGCCAGATGTTGAGCTTAAGTGATGAGTGTATTTACTTGGAGAAGCAGGAGTTGAGATGCAGATGTAGAATCACAGAATTGTTTATGTTGGAAAAGGCCTTAAAGATCATTGAGTGCAACTGCTGCCCCAGTATTGCCAAGTCCACCACTAAACCACATCCCTAAGTGCCACATCTACATGTCTTTTAAATACCTTCAGGGAAAGTGACTCCACTACATCTCTGGGTAGCCTTTCCCAATGCTTGACAACCCTTTCTGTGATGAAATTTTTCATAAAATCCAGTCTAAACCTTCCCTGGCACGACTTGAGAGCATTTCCTCTTGTCCTATCGTTTGTGACCCAGAGGACTGGCAGACATATGTCTCCAGTGTTCTGGACTAGTATTATCAAACTCTTTTGTTGTGAAAGGAAGAGAATACTAGATGGCTATTAAAGCTTGCTTTGGTTTCTGAGGGACTAAAGGTATTTTCCTATTTTTTTTTGTTTGTACTGTGTCAGTGTTGATAGCAATGAAAGACATGGGTATTGCTTTGTTAATATGTGGGTGGAAAAATGGACAAGTGTGCCATGTACCTGCTGGAGGACCTGCTTATCTCAGGTGTTTTCTTTCTCTGCCTTGCCTAAGCTGACAAACCTGTCTTCATAACATTTTCCGGCTTTGTAGCCTTGGCAGCCCTGATTCCAAATCTGATCTTTCTTCTGGCAGTGTGTGATGTTGGAAACTAACCATGGGAAGGCCACATGCAATCTTCAGAGTTTTGTGATGTGCCCTGTGGCCCTCTGTCTTTTTTTATAAAGAGATATGGCCCTCAGAGACTACGGGTCCCAGCAAGCAGCGCTTCATTTTGATCTGATAAGCAAATGCTCAGATCTGATGTGCATTGCATGTCAGGGCGTGCTAGCTACGTGAGCCACACCTCGGCATTTGAGATAAAGGTGGCTGCAGAGTGCTCCAACCAACACAAAGTAGGTGCAGCTTTGGCCAGAAACTGATTTTTTAATTATATTTTGGTTTTCCTCTGTCCCTCAGTTGAAGGAATTGTCCTTTTTTCTCTAATCCAGCTTTGCAGGGCATTCTGGTATGTAGCATGATTGCCCATTAAGTTGAATATGCGTTCTAGGTTCTCCCAGGTGCTTCTTTCAGCTCCTCTAAGATGGCTGCACTCATGTGCTGATCAGGAGTGAGCAAGACTTTTGGAAGTGGCTGATTGCTTCAAGAAAGGGTGTTGCATGACATCCAAGCCCAAGTTTTTACTTGCCAAAGAGGCCTGTCTCATTCAGACAAGCTTTGGATAAGCAGTCTGGAATTTGGGGTGGTTTATCTGATATGATTTTTTAAAGTTTTTCCAATATGGGAAGAGTCTCTACCTTACTTTGACAAGGACAGCTGAGGAAGGAGCTTTGACACACCTTTGGACATGTGCAATTTAAGACACTTGCTCTGAAATGCCTTCAGATTTAGAGTTCAAAAGTTGACTCTGCTTGGATGCAGTTCAGGCTTGGTGCAATCCCTTTCTCCCAGTCTTAGGCTAAATGCTTTGCACAAGATGTTTGCATGTACCTTACCTCTGCATAACAATACCTGTCTGAGTTCTGTTCTTCAGCCGGGTCGGCATCTGAACAAGTGAAGGCATGACCATGAGTTCCTTTGGAGTTTTGTTGTATCTTAGATGTTTCTTAGGGAGTGTGTAATACCTGGGTGACTCTTCTGAGATTGTAGATAGCTTCAGTTTTTGGTATCTGTTGTAAAATACAAACCCAAGGTGTCAAGTGCCCTGTCATCTTTATTTCTTGCTTTTTTTTATCTTGTTCAAAGAAAGGTCAGTTGAGTGAAGAGGGTTTTTTCATATTCTTTTAAAATCTAAATAAATATCACTTACCACCACAAGAGTGGCAGTATCAGTCTGAGCAAGAAGCCTGTTTGTCCCAGAATTCCATCTCAGTTGATGATCAGTAATGGGCTTGTAGGGAAGGAGCAAAAATGACATCATATGTGAGAAAAGATCTTCACATTGGAGTGCTTTCTTGCTTAGGAGCTTGAAGTTCCTAAGTCGGCAGTTGTTTCTGAATCCTGGATACTCATTAGTTCCTGCCAACACATTCTCCTGCATCCTATATCTTCACTTTTGCACATTTAACAAAAAAAAAAAAAAAAAAAAGGCAGCATTGCTACTTGGATTTACTTCTTTATGGAGCCATATAGTATGGGTAATACATGAAAAGATGCATGAAGACAAATCAGATGCTATTACTCCTTTGTGCTTGATGTTTTGTGTATTTTGGAACTTGGAGAACTCAAGACTGCAGTTTGGTCATGTATTAGCTCTATTTATAATTCTTACTGAACCCTGAGATCTGGATTTTATCTCTCCCTGATGAATAATGGAACCTTTGGCCATTAGAGTGAGGATAAATGCATACATAAAGAAAAGCAGTTAATGAATAAGTACCTGCTCAACTGAGATGATAGTGAATAAAGATACCTGTCAAACTCTTAGCACCATAAAAGTAAAGCATGTTTGGCCTGATCCAACATCTGAAGAATTTTTGCTGATTCCAAAGAGGTGCCTTCTTAGTCTGCATAAAATGAATTCTAATCTCTGTATCATTTTTCTTCCCCACCTCTGCTTTTTTTCTCCCATTTTAAGCACAGTTATGTTATTTGGTTTGACTCTTTTCTGCAGCACTGTTTTTTGTGGAAACAACTTCATGGAGAGCAGTGGTACCCTGGTACACTAGGAACAGCCTGTTGGGTAAAGGTAAGGTAAAAAAGGTTGACGCAGTGCTTTTAAGGGAATAGCCAGCTGTTTAAACCTGTGATTTTTCAGAGGAATATTATAGTAAGAAAAGTCAAAAAGTCTCTGATACAGACTTTGAGAAGTCTCACCAGCTCTCTGTTCTTATTATAGGGCAGGCTTCTTTTGCTTCCACTGAAAGTGATATAGTTCGGTTGATCTTTAACCAGAGCAAGTTTTAATGAATTTATACATGTACATAAACCTACCAAACTGCTGCACTGACAAATCTACCACGGAATTTCTATCCAAGCCCCATTTTATTCTGACTTTCTGGAAGACATGAGTCTGTTCCTGTAAGGCATTTCAACTGTGCTGTCTTTTTTGCTCCTGAATATCCTCTTGCTCTCTGTGACTCCACCTCAAATATGTCCACATCTTAGGACCTGGTTACTCTACGGTTGTCCCGTGGTGCAATTACAGCATAATTAAAATATGCAGTATGACTGGGACCTTGATCATGTTCTAACAAGAATATGGCCTTAGACATACAGCCCAGCTACAGCTTTGTAACAATGTCATAGAACAACCCTGCTCTTCTTGTAGCATGGGGTGAGGCTTTATGTGCTTTCCCTTGGCATATTTCTAGTCACACCACTTGCTGTTGTTGCATTTCAAATGTCATTATCCCAAGTGCCTAGTCAGCCCCAAGGATTAATTTACAAATGTCCCTACACAGCTTTTCCAGCACTTTGCTGCTGTCTGCAGCTCTAAAGGAGGAGTAGTATGTACTTTTTACTTTTCTCTTATTTTCAAAACACTAAGTATTTGTAGATTTACAAACTCAATTCCAAGAAAGTGCATATAGTTATTTGTTATATATTTAATTCTGGGGCCCTGAGCCTAGCAGACAGTCTCTAGGTAGTGGTTTACAAGAAGGAGTTCCTCCTTAAGGACAGGCAGTCCACTAACTAAATACTCACGATTTCTTCATTTGTTCACTTTTGGCCTCTTCCTAGGAAGTGTCCAATACCATCCACTCTCAGAGACAAGATCCTGGACCAGACGGGTCACTGGTTTGTCTCAGTTACACACATTTTAGGTGTCATGCTTAAGTTATGATCCCGAGACCGTTTTATAAGCTATTCCAACTACAGAAGCATTAAACCCCCCCAAAATCCCCTGACCTTTCTGTGTTCCTCCATTAGGACATCTTGTTTCAAGTCAGTGGCAGATGGGATAGGAGGAAAAGAGCTATTTGCATTACATCCTTTTACTTTAATGTCCTGACTCTTTGCATGTCCTCATTTAGCTATGAAAGAATGGGAGATGGCCCATAGAACAATGCCAGATAAAAACAGGTCAGTGCTTCCAACTGGGAGATTTATCATGAAAAAAGGTCCCTGCACTCCAGATGCCCCTGTAGGGGAGTCTTGTTTCCTCACAACACTTTTAAATGTGTTGCATTGCCACAGTGCTTCCTTCCTCTGGAGCACTGCCACATACAGCCATAGCCATTGGGGAGTATATTCCCTGTGCCCTGTAGTCACAGCTAACAGTGGCAGCAGTGACCATCAAATCAATGCTTCCTTATAAGATCCATGTTTGTAAGCCTTGTCAGTCTTCAGGAATCTATCTAGCTCAGGACAATGCTGCTATGTGGTCTGAAAAAAAAATTTACATGTAAGTTATGAATGTAGGGCTTCTTTCTTTCAGAAAAACAACTTCCATAGAAAGTGGAATGGGATTTCTTACTCAGAAGATGAGAGATTTTGATAGTGACGTTCTTAGCATCAGTTCTTAACAAACAGGGGGTTTGTTCAGAGTTTCAAGTGCCTTGGATTTCTGATATAGTTCTGCTCATCCCTGTGCCTGTGCTCTGCCATAGCAGCCTTTATGACCTGGAGATCTTTCAGCCATGTGCTCCAGGAAACAAGAGAAGGAAATCTTTCATGGAAGCACTGATCAGAACAGTGTGTTTTTCTACCCCTTCTGGGGCTGATTTCCATGTTTTCTTTGAATTTCTGTCATTAGACTTGAAGACAGTCTTCATTTCTGACAAACCTGAAATGTTCTGTAGAAAGCAGGCACTCTCAAGAAGTTGTGCTTAGCTTAAAATACAGTTTCCATTCAAAATGATCTTTTATAGAAGGAATTTTTTTTCCTTTTTTTTTTTTCAGTCTGAGTTCCATTCATATGTTTGTTTCTTGGCTGGGATATTTTTTAGCTGGTTTAGTGAGCTGAATCAGCTCTTCCAGGAATGAAATTAATACCACAGCAGGCACAAAGGAGTAAGAGTGTATGGCTAGAGCTGGAAAGAGAAGGTATGAGTTATAAGTCTCTCTGTTCTTTGTTTCTGTATAGAGTGCTTAAATAGATAACCTTTCTTTCCTTCCTTTTTTTTTTTTTTTTTTTTGACACTTTCCACTTTATATACCATTTAGCCAAGGAATTGTGTTTAGTCTCAAGAGGGCTTTGACAGCACTTTGACTTCAAGGTAATAGATGATCTAAAAGGTGACACTTTAATAGGTACATTGATGCAAGATATTTTTCTTTTATGAAGTTCATATAACTGTTTCAGTATATTATTTGTAAGCAGGCATATTAGTCAAGTCTTAGTGAATAGCCCAGATACAACACTACTTGGCAAAATAATCCTACAGTTTTGAGAAACAGTTTAAGACAAGAGTATCATAAACTTCACTTACATTCTCTTCATCATCTCAGCACAGTCAGCCCCAAACATTTTATTTTCTTTTAAGATTTTGGATGTTTGTAGTCTCTAAACACCTTCCAGTGTATGCTGAGCAATGTGACTGCCATCTGCTTTGTGCTGAAGCCAGACTACACCCTTGAACAAATTTTGCTGTAATACAGAATCCATCATACCCATTTTATACCAGTCTGGGGGTATCTCAGGGACTCAGATCTTTTCAACAGGAACTGTCTGAGAGCCAGCAAAGTGGAGCAGTGAACAATGAGAACCTGTAGGGCTCCTGAACAGGAGGAAGTTTGGCTCCAAGTAGTGTCCTTTGAAGCCCCCAGTCTCCATCCTCTCAATAATGCCCAAACTGGTAATTGGGTTCTACTCCTGTCAGATGTTTCTTAGCTTACGTAGTTTTCTGTAAGATTTTCTCTGTCCTGAGGCTCCTTTAGAAACACATAACACTGTCCTACAAGAAAGAAATTTGGGAGGTCTGAAGCAGAAGTGGAGCATCTATAGGAGATTGGGGCAAGTCTAGGTTTTTAGGCTGAAATATTGTGGGTTTACACCCCTGTTCAACACTGAGCACCATGCTGCCTTGTAAAATAGTAAGTTGTGGGTTTGGCTGCAAGAATCTCTATCCATCCTGATGCATCCAGTGACAACTGAATGATGCTGATTTATGAAATCAGGAAGAAGCTGATGTGGCTGGGCTTCAGCAGCCTGTGGTGAAGGACAGCAATTGAGATTTGATTCTTGTGCAGTGCATGGAAAGCTCCTTGTTTACCTCTTAATGTGTATGGGCACAGGTTAAGTTATTACCTAATTGAGAATTCATACTGTATTCCAGGAAGTGATGATTTGCTTCAGCAATTTTGTTTTTTTCTTTCAGGTGTTGATCAGGACTTTGGAATTTAAAACTATGTATCCTGAAGAAGGCATAGAAACATAATTTGAATGCATACTGTATTAAATGCTCACATCCTGTATCCTAGCAGGAATTTGACCAAACAGGGGAGGTATTCATTGAACTGGGAGCAAAGCAATGTCAAGTTGAGAAGGAAATTACTATGGAAATTAGTTTTTAAAGCCTGAGGCAGATGTAGGGAGAGGCACATTGTACCAGGAATTTTCCTTATGCTTTCTAGTTTATATGGCCTTTCCATTACTTCAGCTGCAATATATGTGAAACCTTTGGTTTGGAAGACAGTCTGAATTTCAGTTGTTTTGTGCTCTTGCTGCAGGTTGGCTTCCCCCTTAAGAGACATTAAAGTCACCCTCAGCTAAGATTGGGGCATCTGCCTGTATAGCAACAGCCTTGCTTGGGGCAGACCAGAGGTTCTTTCAGCTTAGCACTTTGTCTCTCTGTGATTAGTAATGGATGCTTAGGGGAGAAAAAGATATTTCCCGCTATATATTAACTGCTTTCCTACTATGCTCTTCCTGTGGTTGGCAAGGAGAAACTGAGTGGGTCTGTAGGTTTAATAGTCCTTGATTAGTTTTCTTTTTTCCCATAAATTTGTCCATTTTTTTTTAAATTGTGTGTCTCAAGGGTCTATGTCTTGTGGCAATGAATTCCACAGCTAACCTGCACAGGGTGAAGAAACCTCTCCCATCTGCCTACTGATATTGTGTAAAGCCCCCACCATTTCCATGTTTTAGAGAAATGGCAAATAAACTGCCTATTAATTTCCTCCGTGCTGCCTATGATTTTATAGATTTAGATCATATTTTCTATTTACGGATTTTTGAGCAATATGTAAGTGGATTTGTTGGCTTGGTGCATTGCAGAAAGATGGTGGTACAAGAAAAATATATATTTTTCAGAAACTGAAGACAGGCCCTGTAGTGCCTTCTCATAAATTCTGGAATATTCCTGAGGCAGTAGTGGATTTCTGATACACTCTGGAATGGATCAATTGCAAGTAAAGAGATATACAGGTCAGGGCAGGAGAATAGAAAATGTTAATCATGTTGACAATAATTAAAGAGAAATGGTTGTGTGGGAGATAAGCATTTACAGATTGTTTGGGAATTTATGGATCTTTGAAGAAAGAGCTCAGTCCATTCCAGCCCCTCAGACATTGAAAGGAAATAAACTGTAATACTCCCACCTTTTTTGTTGTTGTTGTAAAAAATATGAAGGGAACATAAAAAATCCAAAGAGTCTGAAAACCAGGATTCTGTTAAACAGTATGAAAAAAACTGAAAATATTCCAAACAGCTTTTTCTTTAATAGACTGGTTTTCATTCAAACCCCTTTGTTAAGACTATCCTGATCACTCTCAGTAGTGGCAGAAATTTGAGTATCTGTTGCAGAGTTGCTCATGCTCAGCTGTGTCATTGGAGTAGGAATTACATTAACTTGTAAAGATTAACAAGCTTAAGAAAAACCTAGTTTAGACACTGAACTAGAGAAAGCAGTGTAAAATGAGGTTCCAGTTGAAGGCTATCTCCAAACAAAATGATGCCTGAATAGTCAGAAGTTTATCACTCTGTTGTATACCCAAGCCTTGTGGCTATCTCCTATTGCTTTAAGAGACAAAATTTATATGCCAAATATTGGGAACACAGATTTATTCAGAATACAAACTCTTCAGTCTTAATACAGAAGTGAGAGCCTATGAACTGGCAAGTCATGAATTTGTGCCCCTTTCTGGTATCACGTGCAGTAAAATGATTAACTTACCAGGCTCAGTTATGTAATGCTATCACTTTGTACATGGATATAAATAATAATCTGAGGTCTGATTACACTCCTGTCTGCTGGTATCTGTACAGTGATTTGAATGGAAGCTGGTTTGGATTCCAAATCCTGGGAATCCTGCTGCCTAAGAAGAATGTTTATTTTCCTTCTACTCATCCAGGAAGGAATGTGTGCATGAATATTAATTTTCCTCTTCTAAGTCTCTAATGCAATAGACACACACACATACACACCCCCCCTTGTAATATCTTCAGAAACACCTGCATTATTCTTAAGCACAGAAATATTGTCTTAAGGAAGACCGTTTTAATTACCTTTGAATTTAAATGCCACTGACCTGTACAGTGAAGCCTGTTTTTATGCCAGGATCCCTGGTTCCAGAGACTCCAACAAGGTACCTCGTGGAGGAATAGCCTTGGCAAATCTGTTGGCCTATCTGGTTATCAGGTTTGTTCAGGAAATGGAAGTGGGTGACGTGGTGTCCTTTGTGATCTGTCTCCAGCAATAACACATGTGGAAGGACTTTGGTGTCAGTATCTGTCCCATGACCCTGCTGCTTGGTGAATTAACAGGCTCTAGTCAATAACTCAGAAGGTACTTATGAAGATGCCTCCAGGTAAGCAGCTAAGTCAGTAAGAATTTGAGAACTCAGATTGAGGTCAGTTACTTTTTTAGTCTATTCTGATTTTAGGCATCTCTCTGTTTTTGGCCCTCATCCCAGGCTATGCCTCTGTGCAGTGTGTTGTCAATGATCTGAACAACTCACAGTGCTGTACAATGTAAGAACTGAAAATGAGTTAATGAGATCTTGGTGCCTTATCTCAAGTACCCTGCAATGTAGCATACTTGTTCTCTGATTAGTGTGAATGTCTGTCCTGTCACTCCTGTGGCTCATGAAGAAAAGACTAACCTGGGAAGAATTGTTCTTTTCATGGGCCAGAAAGATCTGGGTTCCCTGCATCCCAGTGAACAGGTGTGTAAAGATCAGCAAGGACATAAATGGAAAATCAAATGCTCTTCTAGAAGATAAATAAATGAACTGTAGGAATAACAGCTCTAAACTGTACTAATCTTCATAAAATGCAAATTCTATAAAACTATAATCCTGTCTGCCAGTTAGTCATCTTCTAGTTTGTGTAGATTCTTGGAATGTGTTTATTGGCCACCCTGTACTTGCCCAAGTGTTTCACAGTATAGGAGGCATGTTGAAGCCTGTTCATTTCCCTGTGCACTATAGCCAATTACTGCATTTAATTATTCTTTGCCTACATATCTGTATATATTTCTCCTCAGTATTCAATTATTTTTCCTAGCAAGTGCCTTTGTAAACAACAGGCCGATACTATGCAGTAGAAAACTTGCATTGACAGCAATGGTGTTCATTGATTTTGAGCCTGTCTAGCCCTGAGAGCTCTCTTAAAATGTGCAGGACTTGACTTTAAGGCACTGGGTGCTTTCAGCTCTAGCTGGATTCAGGCAACATGTCAGGCCTTTGCCAACAAATGTGCCTGCATGTGAGAATATTGGGAAGGTTTAAATGTGCGTTAAAAAAGGATAAAACTTTCAAAGATTAAAATTCCTTCCTCTGCAAGCACCTGTCTTGCACAGGTCCACAGCCAGCTACAGCTACTGAGGCATTGCAGGAGTGGCCTGCAAGAACCAGTTTGTAAAGAGGCTGTGTGAGAAATGGCTGGATAGAGGCACCAGTTTGTGGTTCCCGGTAAAGGCAAGCACTGGTGCAGATGCTCAATAAGCCATGGGGTTGTGCCAGCCAGCAATGCCAGCCTTTTAGGGGTTTGGTTTTGTTGAAAATCCAATTCTACATACATTTCAAATGTCAGGTAAAAAAGTTCTCATTTTAGTTCTCAGGCTGTCTCAGGGAGTCTTGCAGTAGCTTCGAGAGCAAAGGGCTAAGTTCAACAGACACATTCTAAAATAACTAGTGAAAAAGAGGAGCTTTTCCACAATTTTTGTGTGTCCATGGACATAACATTCCAAATAGGTTGGCCTTGCCACTTGTTGTTTTGGGTTTTTTATGAACCCAATGTTATGCATACCTGGGAATTTTATTCTATTGTTTGTTCAATGATTTACATGCTTTGATGCTCAGAAGGACGTTCTATTCTCCTTTACCTATTCAGAATCAGCAAATGTCACATTCAACCTGTCTTCCTGTAGTAAACAGGTCTCTGCATAAGGACAAGATGGGTCCTAACTGATAGAGCCTATTCGTGCTCCACAAAACTGTGTTGGGATTGTCGCTAAACACTGGAAGACAAGAGCAGCCGAGCAACTGCCTTCCCTGGAGATCCCCAGCCTGCAGCCTTTGAGCTGCTCCCCTTGCTGACAAGTGAGAGCTCTAATGCAGATCTCCCTCCTTGCTCAAAAAATGGAATTACAATCTGATTTCCTGCTCTTTGTAACTTTAAGTTTCCATGTCTAACAGACTAGTCTTCAAATCCTGATCAGAAGGTGAGATTTTAGTAAAATGAGTCTTTTTCTTCATGAGGAGAAAGCTTGCAGCTTCTTCCCCATAACAGCCCATTGTTATGGCTGGGGACAGCAGGATGGGTTAATCGTAGCCCCATTTCCTGAGGTCTCCTGCAGTCATGATTTGTGAATGCCTGAGAATACCCCTGCTGAATTCTAATTGTTTGTGGCAGTCGGCACATGATTTCAAGTGCTTGGTCACAGCAGTATTCGTTTTCTGCTCTTTTAATCTTTGATGGATGTTGTGCCTGTCTTCACTGATGTGGTTCACGACACAGTAGGCAGTTATTTCCTATAAGATGTTTTGTCTTGACTACAGAGGTGTGGAGTCCCTATACGATGGCCAATATTTATTAATTACATCCTAAGGTTTCTAAAGAGAAAGCTCTGTCTTAGACCATTAGAACCTAATCTATTCCAAAATGTCAGATGCTGTTAAGCAGGAGCTAACTCGATTGCACTGAGACTTTCCTCATTAGTTCAGACTGTGATTAGAAGACTGATTAAAGGCATTCTCTTTGTAAAGGTTCCCTCTTTATCTCTGCAGATTTCATTACTGTGTAAGACATGATAGAGCTAGCTTAAGGATCACGCAAATGCTAGGACCAAAAAGTGTTTGTGTGTATGTGTGTACACAGTTATTCATGTCCATATATTGGGCATGCATATTTTTAAAAAATGCCCTTAATTAGTACCATGAAAAATGCTCATTTCTGAATATGGATAGGGTTGAATTTTGTTGCACCTTTTGAACTATTCAACTGCTGTCATTAGTATAAAAGGTCAAGTTTTCATATCATATGTAAAGCTGTAGGATTAAGATTTTAACAGCAATTTGGAGGTTGCTGGGATATGAAGTATCTTGTTCAGAATACTTGGTATCTGAGATCGTTATGACTTAGCCAAATTGCTTCCTGTGATTTAAACACTGCTCTTGCTGTTCAGTCTAAGCTATGTGGTTGTGATAGTGCTGAAATAATATCCTATGCTCCTCCTAATGTTTAATTACAAATAGTATTAAGTTTTGGCACATGCTTTTAAATTTCTCACAATGTTTGTGTATAAGGTCTTAGAAGAAAGGATTGTGGATTCATTATGTGTTTGTATGGTGCTCACCACAATAAGGATGAGGTCTTTGGATATTTCTAGAACCTAGGCAATAAGCTGGTATTATCAAGAAATAAAAACATCCATAAGGCAAATGTCAAAGCTTCCAAAATAAGTTTCAAGATTTAGTTTAGTATTTTATAGTTTGTTGCCTTGGCATGCATCATTTTACAAACAATTTGTGGGCTAATGAGAACTAAACTAGAAAATAAGACAGCTTTAAGAAATTGCATGGAAGTCAGTGCTAGCACATGGGGGATTTGATTGTTGTTTCCAGTCTGGCCAAATTAATAATAACTAAATGCTGCTGCTTGTTAATAACTCGAGTATTCATGTTAGTACACGAAGGAGAACATAATATTATGTGATCCTATTGGTTCAGTTATCGCTGAACAGAGAGTTCATTTCATTATTGGCAAAATTTAGCAGGGAGGCCATGCTCTGGAAGGTGACAAGCATTAGTACCCTGCTTCTAAAATGAGAATCATAGGGTTATAGAATCATAGAATCAACTGTCTTGGAAAAGACCTCAAAGATAATCGAATCCAACCCTACCGTGGTTACTAGACCATGGCACTAAGTGCCACATCCAGTCTCATCTTGAAAACCTCCAGGGATGGTGAATCCACCCCCTCCCTGGGCAGCCCATTCCAATGCCTGATTACTCTCTCTAATATCCAGCCTAAACCTCCCCTGGCAGAGCTTGAGTCTGTGCCCTCTTGTCCTATTGCTGGTTGGAAGAGACCAACCCCCACCTGACTCCAACCTCCTTTCAGGGAGTTGGAGAGGGTGATAAGGTCTCCCCTGAGCCTTCTCTTCTCCAGGCTAAACACCCCCAGCTCCCTCAGCCTCTCCTCATGGCACTTGTGCTCGAGTCCCTTCACCAGCCTCATTGCTCTTCTCTGGACCTGCTCCAGCACCTCAATATCCTTCCTGAACTGAGGGGCCCAGAACTGCACACAGTACTCAAGGTGTGGCCTCACCAGCGCCGAGTACAGGGGCAGAATCACCTCCCTGGCCCTGCTGACCACACTGTTCCTGACCCAGGCCAGGATGCCATTGGCCTTCTTGGCCACCTGAGCACACTGCTGGCTCATGTTCAGCTTTCTCTCTCTCCAAACTCCCAGGTCCCTTTCTAGTTTGTGGACCTTGGGAAAGTGTTGACCCTTTATATGCCAAAGTCAATCTCAGTCTTGTTCAACAATTAAAAAGCTAAATCTAGCTGTTTCAGCGCAAATACAATGTAGGATGTAACTTGTCTTACAGCTGATATGCTAGAACTCTTGATTTTGCTTTTTCATGAATGCCCCTTGGTTAAGTAACTGAAGTTGCTCTTTGGGCTCATGGGTTTGATGAATTCTGGAAAAGCTTTATGGCTAATCCTTTCTGATGCAGGGTTAAAAGGACTGACAAAGATGGTAGCAGGGTATCTAGTGAGCTGTCACAGTAACAGCATGTCACAGGATTAAGAGAAAAACAGATCTTTCTACTGCAGATTTGTCTGCTGGCTGACTTCTGATTGGCTTTGCCAAATTTATCACAAAATTGCTGTTTGTTCGCAGATTTGTTGCACAAGTGTCACAGTTTGGAAAAAAAAGCCTCTGGTTTCTCTGTTTTAGTGATGGTGACCATTTACTTAAACCCAAGTTCTCTGAATCCCAGCCCAGTCTTTTTATGTCCTGCTCTGTGTGACTTTCAATAAATCAGGTAACTTCAGCAAACATACAAAAGAGGAAGAAAATTTCTCAGTTCTCCACCCACACAGCTCAATCAACACACCCCACACACAGACACATATAGAGGCAGGCACATCTATATATGCTATATACCAGTTACTTCTTCTAGAATTTCAAGACTGTTTACTCTTCTTGAATGAAACAGAGGAAAAAGTAGCATGGATAGATAGCTGACCAAGGAAAGGAAAGCCTTGAAGGCTGTGACCAGAGTTTGTTAAGATGCCACAGACTTAAGGGGAAATAGCTGTGTTGTAATTTATTTCCCAATTAAAAGTTGAATTCCTCCTTCCAATGCTGTTTTTCAGGAAACATCTACTCTGTGCAGACAGAGTTTTTTCAGAACACCTGCAGATGTTGATGACTAGTTGGGCTTGAGAGTGTTTCTGGACACCACGTCTGGCAGTCTCAGTCTGGTGGTGTCAACTGGATCCTGCAGAGCTTCTGCTCGTGGCAGTCTGCAAGGCATTATCTCTGATTTTTCCTCCATGCCCTCCCAGACCCTTAGGGTGCATTTCCAAAATGTCTTTGGCAAGTGTCAACCCACACCTCATTTAAACTTTAAGACCAACTTACCTCAATGTTATCTCCAGAAAGTAACTGCAAAGAGGCTCTAACAAACTATGAAATGTTGACCCTCTCAAATCACCCTGAAAACTTGGCTCCACTCTGCTGCTTTTATCTCAATGCAGGGATAAGAAACTTTAAGCCTAGTTAAATTCATTCCTTTACCTGGTCTCCAAAGTTAATTGATTCCTAAAGGATACCTTCAGTGTTTGGAAATCCATTAGTGAAATGCTATAAAGTCAAGACAGAAGCTCCGTAGTTTCTTCCCCAAAGAATAAAGGATTTAATCAGAGGCATTAAGGCATTGCCAAAATCCTCAGCTGCTCCAGCTCTCCAGAGCTAGACCGCTAGACAGCAGCAAAGTAAGTTCTGCTGGGGATGATTAAACCACTTAATTCCAGGTTCATGGATCTACAAAGGTAGCACCAAGTCCTACTTGTGCATGACCCTATCTGTCACGTGAGAAACGGGACACAGTTTACTGTTGGGCCTCGTGCAGGTCTTGTAGGTTATACAGTCTTTATCATTCCATGTCAGTGTCCTCACCCTGGTCTGTACCTAGTTCATGAGGTAGAGTACAGATGAACAGAAAATATTTTGTGTTTGTTATCTCCTGTAGGCACTGTTGGTACAGCATAGCCTGATGTCAAATCTTTGCGTCTCTGACATTCAGCATGGAGACAGAGTCATAGGAAAGGAAAATGAACAACTAATAGGAAATGGTTGGAAGAAAAACCAAGCTGTGGTTGGTTTTTAAATTGTTTGGTCAGCTCTGACTTGTCTTCCAATGTAAAAGCAAGCAGTATTTAAGCATTCGTAACAGCATGAAAATAGATGATGCAGGATGTGAATCCTTGCTACCTGATATTCGTCTTAATTTATTAATATCCTGCATCATCAGGAAAGTCTCACGGCATTGACTTGCTTAATTTCAGAATTCACTGTCACAGACATCTGTGAATATATTGCTGGGTATATGTATATATAGCACAGATCGAGATATAGGATGTTGGAAAATAAAAATCTTGCCTCAAGTTTGGGATGAACTCATTACATCACTGACAGTGAAGCCAAGAATGAATTAAGCAAAGCCTTCCCAGACAAATGTCAGTAGCAGCTCTACAATATCTCACACCATCAGAGACTGATGATAAGTCTCACCCTCTTAAAAAGCCTCATTGTGCTTTTTACCTCTTTTTTTTTAAGCAGAGTTGCTGCATTGCAGAAAAAAACCCATGTCATTGGCAAGGCTGTAGCATATTAGTTTTAATAGCAATGAGTTATGCAGAATGCAAAATGCTATTATGTAATTGCTTGGTTATTATACCATGACTTGAGAAATATGGGAGCCAGTGTGGTGATGAGTATCATGCAGGATGGCTGACGCTTTCTAATCCAAGGGAAAAAGAATCCAAAACCTTCCACTAGTTAGCACGAAAACTTCTTCCACATGAATAGAAATAGAGAAGGTCTGTTCCTTGTTCATAGACATGAAATCCACACATGAACTGGCTCTGTTGATGCTGATGGCAAGATTCCAGTAGACTTTATGAGAACTGAAATCCAGGTCTATGTGGGCTTCAGAGATAGCAACTCTCCATACAGCAAGGTGTTTAAGAAATAAATCAGCCTTTGTGAAGGGACAGAGACCATGCTGGCACCATTTAAAACCACAGAACAGGTACAACTTTAATCATGACAAATGGACTATAGCTGATAACTTTCTAAGGAAAGAAGGTAAGGTTACACTAAAGAATATGTTTGAATATGAGGTTAATTTTATTAGCAGCTTGTTAACATCAGTGAACAGCAGAAGTCTTTTTGAACTTTTGTGAAGTCACTGTGTACTTAGTGTCTACAGGATCAGGAGCCAGAAGCCTCATGTAATCTGTGGCTTCTTGCCTGCTCTCCTCTGCAGCCAAGATGGCTCTTGTCAAGTCTTGGAGGGTGTGCAACACTAATTGTAGTATTTTTCTATGCCTGTGGCCCATCCTGTTACCTCCCTTCTTTTTCACAAAAGTTCAGCTAGATTTTCAGAGTACAGAGTACAAGCACCCATTCTTGTACTGTCAGTTTTGGGAAGGGACAGATCCGAGCAGTCCTTCGTATTGTGCTTTGCATTTGAAGTCTTGCTTTCATGAGACTTCCAGTTGAAATAATCCTGAGACAGAAGAAAAAAATGTAGGGTAGACATTTCAGAGGAAAAAGGAAAACCAAACCTTTAATCCATTTGGAGTTTGTAAATTTGTGGCTTACTCAGTACACAGGAAATGATTCTTTCCTTACATGCTTTCATCATTGTAGCATTATCTGCAATCATCAGCAAATCAATCAAATGAAACTCTGTTGTCTGTGCCTAAGAATTAGTGTACAGCACAGCCAGGACCTAAGACACGGTGTTCTCCAATAGACCACCTGCAGCAGGAAGCATTGAAAAGTGAGAGTTCAGGCTGTGAATTAATCATCAAGATTTTCACCACTTTTAATCTGGCAACACAATATATTACTTCAGTAGGGACTTTAATTGGCTTCTCAACTGCAAGAGGGTTTTATGAATTAGGTCCAGACAAGTCCTGCCCTAGGCAAAGATATGATAAGTGTTTGCTTAGGGCAGCAGATGCATTGGGCAGTGACTGTAAGCACTTTGCCTAAAACCAGAGCCATGTAAAGCCAGGCTACTGCTGCTGCTGCTGCTGCTGCTGCCACCCCGATGGAGTCTCATTTGACAGTGGAAGTTGTGGCTTTTATCCTAGTGACAGCAGGAGCAGCAAGACTACATTGGCAAAGCTTTCTCTTCTCCCAGCTCTGCCTCATTGCATCTCCTCTTCCTGCAGCTACAGCAGCCCTTCAACACTGGGAGCAATTTGTTTTGCCCACAGTGCTGAGGAGCAGGTGGAACAGTTCTGGGTTAAGTCTTCTGTATTTACAGATTTACAAAGGTTGACTATTTCAAAGTGTTTCAGGGATACTTCACAGTTTTTACTTGGCATCCAGTGAGTCTGATGGACTGTGGAATACACGTGTGCTTTTAAAATACTTCTGACTGGATCCGACAAGTGCCTAAACTACTGAACACATAAAACAGTTATAAGTGTTCTACATCCAAGCAATGTCACTCATAGGAAATTGCTGTGCTAAGAAATGTGGCAAAGATGTGTGTTGATAAGACTGCATGCTAGAGCCACATTCACACCTGTGTTCAATGTGCTTTGTACTACACTGGTTCCTCAAAACCAAAGTCGAAGTCTGGAGTACTGTGCTGGTTTGAAAAGCAAACCGGAGAGAGACTCTGAGTCAGAAGTACAATTTAATATGAACAACACAACAAAACAACACAAATGCAACCGTACAAAAAAAAGTAACCTGACAGTCAGAAAATAACCTGACAGAGTCAGAAAGTAACCTGGCACCCTGTCAGTCAGGGTGTAGTAGCAGTCCGATTGAATGGTGGCTGCAGTCCTCCTGGAGTGATGGGTTTGTTGGAGCAGTGATCCCGCAGATCCGGTTCTCTCCTGAAGGTCCAGCAGCAGCAGCAGCTCTTGTCCTCTGGGAATCCAGCAGGCAAAGGGCTACCTGTGCTGGTCCAAACCCCAGCTTACATCCCTGTGAGCATGTTTGGCTCCCCACCCCTGGGGTGAGTCACCTCACCATGGGACAAGGGATAAGGATCACTGGGAGGATGTGTCCTGCATGGGTCCTTGACAGCCCGTCAATCAGAGGCAGCCCCCTGAGGGAGCCATCAGGATTGCCCTGAGGGAGGGACAAGGTGATAACGATCACTGCCCCACCTGCTTTAACAGCTTGTGGAGATGATAATAGAATACATACCATGGATACCCCCACACTGCAACCCAGGACAAGTGCTCTTGTTGGTTTGTCGCACCTCATCCATGACCATTGTTACCATGAAACATGTTATTTTATCATAATTGAGAACTTAATGGATTTGATATGCAATAGTACAGGAATTAAATGTCTTAGGAATAAATTGTGGCTTGCTCCTTCTTTCAGTTTAAAATGTTTCCCCTTTTGCCTCTTCTTTTTGTACAATTGCTTTCTTTAGCAAGGAGGGTGTACCATAAACAGAAACTTGGCTCCAGTGTCAGGTGGGACAGGTAGTTGCTACATTATAGGGATAGGAACTGTGTTCTTGTAGCATTTGAATCAGTCCTCAACTCTTTTATGCTGTATCCTCTGTGAATACATAAATCTGGCCCCTCCTTGCTCAAGAAATTTTTCTCTTCCTTATATGAGGCCTTAAGTCATCATCAGCAGATAGGAGATTAATACACCATGAAGAGAGAGTCGCTGTAAAATGATCTTAATATGGGGACTCTAAAAAAAAGGAGGAGTTCCCTCAGTAACTAGCATGCTTTCTTGTAGGAAAGGCCACACCAGACAACATCCCAAACAGATTGTGCTATCTTAGCTATGAGGGTCCATCTCAGCCTGAGATGCATCCCTATGCACCCAGAGGTCAGAGGGATGGCCACCCTAGGGAAGGGTATAGATGAAATAGAGACTTTGAGACAGTTGTCTATTGATGTTGCCTTGAATGAGGTGGATAAGAAGGGCTCTGATAGACCAGTTGTCCTGGGCCACTGGGAGAAAACTGTAATACAAGCATACAACATTTCTCTAGGGAAACTCTCTGGTTTCTTGAATGCAATGAATAAGGCAGAGGTCTCCAAATTATTCTCACAACTGGAGTGTTCACATACTTTCTTTAGTGTAAAGTTAGAGCATCATATTCTGACTCCCAATGACCAAAAGTTACATTTTAGAATAACTATTCTGATAGCAATGCTTAACAGGGTGAACAGTCAGGATTTTTGTGGGAGACAGAACAGAGATTCACAATCCACCTCAAGGCAGGATGAAAAATACACAAAGCTGATGCTTTCTTCCTAGTCCCTCTGGCTCTAGTAGAACTGCAGTGCTGAAGCTGGGAGGGAAGTTTGGGGTAAATTTTGATGTGCATCCTGCAGGCGTTTTTAGTTTTTCTGTGTACCTGGATCAAAACATGATCCTTTCAGAAATAACTCTGAAGATCCACTGAGCCAGCTTAGGGCTGCTTCACAGTGTGCTGTCAGTGTGAACTCACAGCAAAAACTCTTAGGCTGTGGTTCCAATGTACTAATTTTTTATGGCCACACTAAATCATATGAATTAGTCTGTTCTTTTACATGCTGTGAAACTGTGGAATGTGCTGTTCAAACAAAGTATTATTTTAAATCAGTATAACAGATGTAAATTAAAAAAAAAACCCCAAACCAAAATACATCTTAGAACTAGCAGGTTTATCCATTCATCTTACATTTAACAACACAGAGACAATGATTTCCCCTTTGGAAATCTACACTTTTTTTGTGTGTTTTGTCTTCCCAAACAATAATTTTGTTAAGATGCTCCAGTTTTAGCTACAGCAGACATGTATCTCTTGTTATATAATGCCATTGGCTATTGCATTTTGATTTTCATTACAAAGAAGATAATGAAAATAATTTGGCATTGAAATGATTATTTCAACATTAGTTAGCATTTGGAAATTGAAAATATATAATCCTTGAGAGCTACTACAGATTATTTTCTAACTGCAACTCACCTCTGGTTCCTAATATACTTTCTCCTGGTCTTTTTTCACCACCTGCCCAGTGCCACATCTCAGCAGGGAGATGTTAGCCATTGATCCTCAGGAAGACCAGCAAGCTTAGATCTTGTCCTTAGAACTGAAAACTTGCTGTCAGAGTGCTCAGCCAGATTATTTGGTCAGAAATGCACTAATTCATAATTCCATGCCTTGCTAACATGCAACTCCAAATAGCAGAAAAGCCAGGCTAGCATCCTGGGTTTTTAAAAAGTGTGGTGCAGTGCGTTACTTTTTCCCATCCTGTCTGTCCTGTGCACTTCTCCTCTCTATTATAGTTCCTTTTAAATGTCTTAGGATCTGTGTGTCACCACCATTACCCTCCTCATTGTGATCAGGGGTTGTTTCTCTATTGCTATTGTGGTCAATAAAAATTAGGATCCTCATATCAGCTAGGGAGGGCACAATTAAGCACAGAAATACTCCAAGGGCCAGGGTCAGATCAGATTTAAATGCAGTGCAGTAAATACCCAAAGTGAGCAAATAACATCATTCTTCTCAAGCTGCTTTATTGTACTTTCTTTATGATGCCCTCCAAATTACATTATTTGCTGAAAAAATGAATTAAAACAGTATTATTAGAACCGGAAGAGACCAATTTTAGGGATTGTTTTGTTGAACACTCATCCTCTATGGGTTTGTGCCATTCTTTATTTAACCTGAATGACTTTCTCTCTGATTCTTAACTGTTTTCTCACAGAAACTTAGTGTAGGAGCTTCTCAAGCTTCCTAGACAACTGTGGAGGGAGATAAGAGAGTCAGCCTCTCAGTTGTGTTCCTGTGCCTCCTGTGATGGGCTTCCTGTTCTTTATCCCCCACACCAGCACTGAGATGGAAGAACCTATAGAGATATTTACTTCCTTCAGTGCTCAGGTGTGCAATTCTTTGCCCTTTTCATACTTCAAAGAACCATGTTTCTCTTTCTTTAATTTTCTCACTAAGCTATTCATTTTGCTTTAGGAACTTTTAGTAGGAACAAGAGAGGCAGTTGCTGTAGCTCAGTGCAAGCTTACTCTGCTTTTAGAAGGGATGTGAACACACTGTGAGCAGCACTTCTGTACGGCCTTGAAACCAGGAGTCTGTCAACTGCACTTCAGCATCGTCTTGTGGAAGTGCCCCCTGCTGCCATGTACAAAGACTTACAGCATATTACAACACTGCAACTTTTAACTTGATTTCATACAGTGTCTTTCATTCTACATGTGCTCAAAGTGCTTTACAATATACAAACAGCAATAGAAAATGTACAAACAAATAAGTCTTCAAACAGAGAAGCTGCTTTCTTCAGATGGCAAAAATGACACTTTCCACAACAGAACAGCAATAGAAATGAGCCTGTACTGGCAGAGGCATTCTGAATTCTTCCCAGCTTAAGATAACTTACTTCTAAGTATGATCATTCTTCATGACTTTATAATGAATTGAACCAAATGGAAATTAAGAAAATAGAGATTTAGGTGAGAGTTTCAATTTAAATTTACTCCCAAAACCTATTGTTGATGCTCTGCTTTGCATTTCTTTAGCAATTTTACTACAACACTGTGCTGCATAGTTTTTATGCAGTGCTTAATTACATTTTGTTAATGTTGTGAGTAGGGGCTGTATTGACAACTGCTTTTTGTGATTGTCAGTTGTACTGGTGAGTGCTGTTATGTTGTATCTTAAAAGGAGATATACTTTGCAACTAAAAATTTGGCACTCTCTTTAATTACATTAAAATAAATATGTGTTAATTCAGAATAATGTATTATTGACTATCCAAGTCTTGTAGGTATGGAATAGCTATGAAAAACATACATTTTCAGTGAGTATCAGAGTATATCTTATTGAGACAATGATTGTAATGAGAGATTTGCTTGGGAAAAAATAACGAGTTTACTAAGAGTAGGATCAGATACTGATCTGAATGTAGAAGGGCTTGAGAGCATAGGAGGAAACAGTTGGAACAAGAAAAACAGGAATAGGGTCTGAGGAAGGACATGGAAAATTTATTACCAGTGTCAGGGAGTGGACAAGGACATTGCTTTGGGGAGGCTGGGCATGGAGAAAGGAAAAAGGAAGGACTGAGGGATCAGTGAGCAGCAGAAGAGAGTGAGGATAGACTTGTAGAGGTTGGGCAGAGTGCTGTGCAGGGAGCTCAGGATTGGCTACAGAGCTTAAGGATTGAACACAGGCACGCGATGCCATGTGTGGGGGCAGAGTCTAGTTGTTCAGGGCAGCAATCAGCTTCCTCATTCCTGGAAGCTCATGTTCCACTTGCTGCAACAAAGGATGTATCAGTCCTACAGGCCACTGTCACTTTTGTCCTGGAGCAGGTGTAATCTTTGCACCGAGGCTTGGATCCTCATTGTGGGGAGAGCATGCACTTATGTCAACTGAGACATAGTATCCTGGTGTATCTGGGAATCAGGAAAATACATTTTGGAAATGCTGTAATTTCACCTTGCACTTCCAATTTCTTGAAGGCTTCAGTTTGTAAATTCAAATAAGTTCCTCTAACATAGCAGCATGATTGTGTGCAAATGAGTGGAAGCTAAGGAATACACGTGTTTTGGGGTGATACTCTTTGGTGAGAAGAGGAACAGAAATAGCTTGTGTTAAATATCACTCTCCAGCATGGTAACTTCAGTACATCTCTACCTCTCTGTGGTGCAGAGATTGGATTATTAACCTCTGTAACAATACCATCTTGCACTGCAGTTCTGTTTGCTCTTGCAAACTGAGCAAGATCATGTCTGCGTGGGATCTTTGACAGGGGCTCTGCAGAGGTCACTGAAATGCCATGGAACCATGTTTGTTCAGTAAGTGACTCTTTCATCGTGATGTCCCACTAAGCCAGCATACCAGAATGGCTTCCTTTGCCACTGTGCAGTATCTGGCTGTGTATGTATGTATGTTTTAGGCTCAATATACAAAGTGCAGACACTGAGTGCTTTTGATCACTAGAGATTTTGTATGAAACTAGTTAGAAAACTGGGCTGTTAGCCCTCATGTTTTGCTGAAGTTGTGTTTAGATAACTGCTCTGCTGCAGAAATTTCTTCCAGTTCTTCACTTACTCACTGCTAACCTAAGCCAAGCTGCAGTGTTGTTTTTCCCTGTATTATGAGTGCTACACAAGAACTTCTGTAAAGAGGCAGTTGTGTCCTGCCTGAGACAGGGGCTCTGCAGTGGGACCAACTGCAGTAAGCCTGCAATGAGCATCTGCAGATTAAACCCAGAAGTTAATTTGTAAGCAGGCAGGCAGCCCCTTTTCACAGCAGCACAGTAACTAATGCAGGGTCTCTGGGCCAAGCCCACAGCAGGTCCATGGGCCCTCAAGTGAAACACTGCAGAATCCAGGAAGACAAAAGTGCTCTGTATGAGCATGTAGTGTATTTTTCAGCATTGTAGTTTGCTCTGTGTCTGTGTGTGTTTTCCCAGTCCTCAGCTATGCAATGTAGCCATGCAATAGCTGCTGGTTGGGACTCCAAGGGGCTCTGCAGGGATGAATGTTATCATCTTGATAGTGTGATGCTGTGTCTGTTTGGATGGCCAGTGGACACATAGGAACCCAACACTCCATCATCACCAAGCTGGGCTGGAATTGGCACGGGAACTGTGATGATATTAATTCAGCTTTGCACTTTAACCGCTAACCGCTCTTGCCCCTAGAATAAATTTGAGGGGCCCAAGGTTTATTGTCCTTTATGTTCAGCTTGTTAGGACTCACACTGGGACTTTATGGCCACTTCAGCATTGTAATGGTATTGCTACGTCCTTTCCCCCCAGGTCTTCTGCACTGTGAGAGAGGCATAAAAAGGCAGTAGTACACTGGACCCCAATTCAGAGCTCGCTAGATGGCTGGCATTGCCACAGGATTTGAGGGGCCCAAGGTTTATTGTCCTTTATGTTCAGCTTGTTAGGACTCACACTGGGACTTTATGGCCACTTCAGCATTGTAATGGTATTGCTACGTCCTTTCCCCCCAGGTCTTCTGCACTGTGAGAGAGGCATAAAAAGGCAGTAGTACACTGGACCCCAATTCAGAGCTCGCTAGATGGCTGGCATTGCCACAGGATATAAACAGGCTAAAATGGAGCCTGTTGGGGAGTTCAGTGTAACACTGCCAGTAACATGTTACTTGCTCAACACAGTTACCAGCTCTGTGGGATCACAGCCAGTACGGAGTGGGGAATGGCTTTTCCTACTTAGAAACCTGTGCTGGATTCGAACTGGAAGCCCAAAGATGAAAATGTTTGGGGCTAGTCCTGGTCCTGCAAGAGCTACCCAGGCTTCCACATGTTCTGCTTCAAAAGAGAGCAAGCAGACTCTTGTGTTCAAAAGAACTTTTGGTTACAGCCCCTTGTTAGTTTAATTTTAGTACTTATGAATTGACATATGGCAGGCATGATTTTTAATTAGAGCTGTAGCTGCGTTTTACTGGTAGGGTTGCAGAGCACTGTGGAATTTACACTAGGAAAAAAATGCTCTGTCGCTAGAGTACAAGGCTGTTTAGTAATCACAGTGGAAAGTTAACTTTGAAACAAATTGGCAACTGATCAGATAAAATTCAAATCAGTAACATTTGTGTTGGAAACCAGCTCAGATCTGGGAAAAATGGAATCTAAGCTATTCTGTTCCTCTTGCAGAGGAACTGACCAGTGAACGCACTGTGTGCACACCAAACTTCATGTGTAACATCCCCTGCAACAACAAAATTAATACTTTTATAGAGTTATCCAAGCGCTTATCTGATTGCTTTTTACATTCCTGTAAAACTAAGCATTACTTTGAAGAGAAGTTTCCTTACATACTTTACAAAACAAACAAACATCCGTTGCCAGTCAAAAACTAAAGGTCAAAAGTTTCCCGCCTTTGTTTTCCTTCTGAATCAACAGGGTGTAATAGAGAGATATCAGGAGATGTTTTGCTCGTCTGTGTTTCTAACAGATTCCCTTCTTCCCAGTTCATTGTGTGAACTCTTGCAAGTACTGAAAGAGTTAATGGTATGTTCAGGCCTCAACCAGCAAATGCATTTAAAGCTCAGTCCAGCACTCACATGGTTTGTATTCTTGCGCTGCTGGAGTGGTGTGTTCATGGCATCTGGTTCCCTGGCAACAGCTTTCATTGGCTCAATCAAAGCCTTTTCTTCTTAAGAAAGCTCCCACTGTGACACCCTACCACCACCACTAATCACCATCTTAACCGAGTGTTTAAGATGCAGCTGGTATGAAAAATAGTGCTTGTGCATGTGAGGAGATTAAGAGGCTACCTTGCATAGTACACCTGCCCTGGAGAGTGCTCCCACTCCTTGGTGCTGGGCACACAAGACGTCTGTTTTCCTCCTGGAAGAGCTGAGGCATCAGTACATCAAGAGTCTGCTTAGAAATAATCTTTTGTTAGGCAGAAATCCATAAACCTTTGTGTCTCGTGAATAGTCATTTCCTCTTTGCAGCTGAGATGGCGTTTGGGCCCCTGTGCTATTGATAAGGGGCAAAAGTGGGATGTAGGGGGTGTACAATAAAATCCATATTGCTGAAGCTGTCTTCCCTGACAGAGGAAGCAGGAAGAAGTCTCCTAACATGTGAACTGGAGGACAATGGGAGCAAAGAATTCATGTTAAGCTTCCTTAACGGTTACTTATGTCGGGATTCCTGGGAATTCAGAATTTGCATAAAAGTTGAGAAAGTCTCTAGCAGTCATGTCTGCCTCTGTCTCGCAGAGTTTGGAGTACAGACTGATCAGCTCAGGCATTGTCATGCCCTGAATCAGGCTTCCACTGTTTGAAATGTTGCTCTCATGATGAATTGACTGTTAGAAACTAAGCCCTCATTGACTCAGCAACTGATAGATATTCCTCTCTTATTTTCCTAGTCTTGGAGATTACCTTGAAGGATGCTCTGTAACCATCAGAGACCACAGCACTCCACAGGAATGATGCAGCTGGAGCAGAGATGTAGGTGAGAGTAAGGGCAAGGAGAGATTGTGTGTGCATTGTAATCTGCGTGCTACAGTGGTTACTTGTTTACCAGACAAAGCACACAGGCCAGGCAATCCCCTCCTTTGCTTATCTCTGTGCTGTTGGGCAGCAGAGTGAACAGGGGTTTAAGAATGTGAGCTGGAGAGCACATAACATCTTCAGCAGCATGGCTTTAGTCATGAAATACTCTGCCAGAGAACATTACACTGAATTTGAGCCTGCTTTGGTTAGGTTTCAAAGTAAACTGCAGTCTCCTGATAGAGCTCTTCCCTGAGCTCATCCCTTGTTTTAAACCAGCAAGTGAACATATCTCTTTGAAGCCAGGAAGAGGGGAGAAGGAAGCCTTGTCTTGTGAGACACAGCACCATGTCTGGCATAGAGAGACTGAGGCAATATGTGCCTGGAAAAGAAAATAGGAAGGACAGACTTGTGGTTAAGCTACTATATTGAGACTTGGAATTTGGGTGTAGCTTCCACCTCTGTGTGGCCTTGGGAAAGTCTGGGCATAGGCAAAATAGACATTTACCAAGGGCAGCCAAACCAGAAATGAAGCTGTGGTGACTCCTTTGGCTGTGGCAGAGCCCAGGGGAGCTGCGTTGGTAGCTGCTGCTGCCAGGGCAAAGCAGAGCCAGCAGGGTAGTGCCTGGCTGCCATTGCCCTCTCATCTTTTCAAGGGCAGCTGGAGCTGATTAAATATGCCAGGGAAGAGTAACAATACCAAGGCAAACTTAGGGTCAGTGTTCTCCAAAATTCACTCTGCAACTCCAGAAGTTAGTTCCTGAGCCAGCACTGAGTCTTTGTATTAAGAGACTTTCTGAGATTGTTTTCTATGATTGTTTCTAGGTGCTTTGTGAGCACAGCACTAGGATGGCACTAGCCCCTTATACTGGGACAGCAAATCTCACACAGAGGAGAAGTCTAGAACTTGTTCTGTCTTGACTTCCAAGTGTCTAATTCATCCTGTCAGTCCAACTGCAAGGTCCTTGCTTGGTTTGCTTTTGCTCTTTTCATTGACATTGCTGCAGCCTCAAGCATCCTGATTCCCCCAGATACCACAGTATCAGGGGGAATCAGGGGACCGGAATGCAGTAATATCATATAGGCCTAACCATGGGACCAACAGGGTGCAATAGCTGCACAGTTTGCAAAATGAGAATAATTTCCTCTTCAGTCAGCAGACTCTTAGAAAGATAAAGCCTAATATAAGAGAGATACTTAGTACGTGCATGGCTAAAAGCTACCCTGAAAAGCCTATGCATATTTTTAAGCATCATATATATTTTAGAGGAAGAAATTCAAAAGCTGAAATATTAGAAATCACAGCAGCAAAAAATAACATAGTAGGTTTGTTTTCTTCAGTCACTTGTAATTGTTAATTAAATTTGTTTAACTTATTTACATCCATCAGTGAAAAAGGAGACTATGGCAGGTACTAGAACTGTAAAAACAACTTGTTTTGATGATTAAACGTCTGATTTGGTAAATGTGCTTTAGAGGCTCTCTGTGTGTGGGATGCCGTTGCTTCCTCCTTTCTGGAGTGTTTCCAAAGACCAGGAAAGTGCACATGTATGCATGTGTGTGAGGAGCTACAC
>NW_008652795.1:76817-79532 GCF_000695815.1 Acanthisitta chloris
GGATGATTGGGTTACTGCTCCAGTTAAACTCAGATTTGCTTTGGTTTAGATATGATTTCAGAAAACAGTATTTATTTGTACTGGTTTACCATGAACTGTGAAACAAAGGAGTTTTGGGAATCACATTTGGATGTAAAGGGACAGGGAATTTCCACTGCTTGGGGGTTTTCACAAGTTTCCACTGGCCACACAGATGGATAGCTGAAAATATGTAAACCTCCAGTTAAACTCAGATTTGCTTTGGTTTAGATATGATTTCAGAAAACAGTATTTATTTGTACTGGTTTACCATGAACTGTGAAACAAAGGAGTTTTGGGAATCACATTTGGATGTAAAGGGACAGGGAATTTCCACTGCTTGGGGGTTTTCACAAGTTTCCACTGGCCACACAGATGGATAGCTGAAAATATGTAAACTTGGCAAAGCACGAAAGGAATAAGACCAGTATGCTGTCTCAGTCCTCTCCTTCACATAAACTGAGCAGGTACTTCTGTGAACAAATCTGAGGCCTTTCCTTTCATAGAACAGGATATGCATTTAAATAAGATAAAAGTTTCTTAATTTGCACAGTGAAGGCATTCAGGTGTACAGAGCACTCTCTTGCTATACAGATGATGACTAAAAGGTGGAGGTTGTTTTGTTTCCTAATTCATTGGGTAAAAATATTTCTAATGTAGAGTTTGTGTTATTTTATTTCTTACTTTTTAGACTATCAGAGAGCTCCAAGAAGCCACCCCCCTTTACTCTGTCCCTTGTAATCAGTCTCTACATATGTGCCTAATTATGTGATCACAGTGTCTAGTGGATAAACAGCACAACTTCTTTCTTTCCAAAAAGAAAAGATCAGAGGGTAAGCACAACTGCAAACCTTGAGAAAAGATGTAAATGCTGGCCCTCTGCACAGGACTGAATTTCACCCCAAGTAAACCTAGAACAGGGTCATATAATATATTGGTCTGGAGTCATAGTAGTAGATTTATGTCATGCCAGTGAATGGGGCTGTGTCTCTGGCACCGCTGCCTAACCTCTAGCAGAAGTTGTGTGGTGTGACTAAAGGCCAGAAGCCTGTTGTAAAAACGATGATTTAGGTGGTTGATTGGGACTCTAGAGATCTGGATGCTTTTCCTGCCTCTTTTCTACTTCTCTTTAGAAAGTAACTCAATCTTACTCTCTAAATTAGGGATAATATTTCCTCACCTCACAGGGACGTTTTGGGAATAAATGTGTTAACTAGTGCAAAGCAGTTGGGGCTCTGGGGCTGAACAGCAGAGAAAAAAACCAGTACAGAATAGAAAGGTATCATTGTTCATGCAGTGTTGCAGCAGTTTGTAGGAGATGAAGCTGGAGCCCCACGCCAAAGAGCCAAGATTAAAAAGAATATTGAAGAGCTGCTTTGTATGCAGAGCACTGTCGGTCCTGTGCCTGGAGTGAAGCAGGGCTCTTGCCAAAAAAATGAATGTGGGGGCAGTACCTGGTCAGAGACTGAAACAGTATATTATACTGTACAACCTGGAGGCAGAAGAAGGTTACATTAGGCCACCTTTGCTTTGCTGTTTCATGATACTTGAGAGCTTTGCTTTTCAGCTTTTGATTGTTTAGTTTTAAACAACATAGTTTTTAGCCTGGGACTGATGATATAGATCTTACAGTGCACCTGGAGCTTTATAGGAAAGTGTGCAGATAAGGTCTCAGACCCTGAAATCTTACAGACTTGGGCCTTTTTCTTCTCTCACGGATCTCATTAGATTAAGTAATGTAAGGAATTCTGGTCGTATAGCAGTGACCCATAATTCAGCATTGGTTAGGCATTAATCTGCAATATGCTTCCATGGAGTTTCAAACTGCAGAAATGCCTTTTTTTGTTGTTGTTGTTTCTTTGCGTACCTTTGTTCTGTACCACCTTTTACCCAGCAGGAAACAGGAATTATATTTTTTACTGACTGGCACCCAACAAATTAGCTATCTGCAGAAACAGGAGTTACCAGCCCTACTAAAAACTGCTAGCATGTATCTTTTTAAGCTCAGTAACATCTCTACACTGTATCCTAGTAGCGAAACACAATCAATTTCCTCTCCTGTCCTTGGGCAAAGACTGGTGAATTAAATTTAGTTACAGAAAAAAAACCACACCTTTTTTTTTCTGGCACCCAACAAATTAGCTATCTGCAGAAACAGGAGTTACCAGCCCTACTAAAAACTGCTAGCATGTATCTTTTTAAGCTCAGTAACATCTCTACACTGTATCCTAGTAGCGAAACACAATCAATTTCCTCTCCTGTCCTTGGGCAAAGACTGGTGAATTAAATTTAGTTACAGAAAAAAAACCACACCTTTTTTTTTTTCAAGAAAGATTTTGTATTATCTAAATACAATGCTTTTTTAGACACTCTTTGAGCGTGTGAATTTTTTTTCATTTTGAAACATTTCCTTTCTAGAATATCCAGCCTGCTGGAAAGGAAGCATATTTCAGTCCCACCAATATTATTTATAAGCATATCATCAGCCTCACAGCCTCACTACTTAATAAACCCACAGGCACTTCAGAATGGCTAAGTCCTGTCTCACTGCTCAGCAGTGTAAAGACAAGCCAGGAGAAGTGATAGGTGATAGGGCTGTAGCAGACTAGATCACAAATGGGAGACTGCACTGGGAATGGGCTCAGTGGCCTCTGGAACTGGACATCATGCTGGAACCTTTCCACCCAGCATTTTAGA
>NW_008652795.1:79592-81005 GCF_000695815.1 Acanthisitta chloris
ATTTGAATAAACAATTATTTCTTTTTCACCCTCACAGAAGCTTGTTGAGAAGAAATAAAAGCCAGAAATAACTAAACGATCTGATCACACAGATCGTATCAGAAGTGTTTCATCTGGTTTAATTAATTCTTGCCAAAAATCACTGCTACACTTAGCACATGCTGAATAACTTTTTTTATTATTAATTTTTTTAACAGTTTCCATTTATATCTGTTTCCAGTACTGCTGGGATTCACACTCTCTGCAGATAAAGTGGGAGTGTTTACAGAAGAGCTTACTGCCAGGGAGATTTTTAACCCCAGAGACAGACAGTATGGCAAATACCTTACAGGTCAGGAAAAGGGACATTTACACCTGAATCTAAGGCTACAGAATGAGACAAGATATATGCTCTTCAGTTCACCCTCCTGCTTAACTCTTACATTGCTGGTGACAAATGCTCCGATGAAAATGCAATGGTTATCACTAGGAAGAGGACAAGACAGCTCTAGGACTCAACACTGTGCAGCCTTCAGCAGCCTTTTTCCCCCTGCACATGAAATGTGGACAGGGACATAGGGCCTTTCTTTGTCAAGCAAAACAGGTCTTAGCCTGATTTCCTCAGCCAGTTGGCTCAATTTTGCACCCAGGGCTTGGGATCAAACTTGAACTGCTCGGGTCTAAGCATAAGGTCTGCAGCCCTGCAAACTTCACCACTGAGACAGGAGAGTGTTTCTGAGGAACATGAGGATGCTTTTGTTAGCTTGCTGTAAGACAGCTTCTGCATTTTAGCTCTTGATATATGATAATGGAAAGTCTCTTCCTTATGAGATATTTTGGGAAAAAACAAACTGTAGAAATTTGTCTATATGCAGAGACTGGAGCCTGGGTCTCTGTGACTAGAGGAGGTTTGAATCCACTACTCAGTTTTGTGATCCACCTCTTGATCTCATACTAGTACACCACTAGTAGTACATACCTGTATCCACACAAAGGTGGGAACAGACCTAAGCATAGTGTTTATCTTTGTAGTCTTTGATTTCTGTATTTATTTCTCAATTGATAATGCACTTAATTTTCAGCCAAAACTCCAAATGAAGGGGTTGTAAGTGATCACAGAACAAGCCCTCACATGCTGCAGGTGTGCTGTAATTGTAGTTGCTAGGGTTTGCCCTTCAGTTGTAGTTGCAGGACAGTACTATGGAAACTGGCTACAGAAATTCTTACCAACAGGAGAACCAAGGTTTGCTCTAGGGACTGCTGCTTTGGATGTAAAGACCAGAAAAATATGAGAATAGTATTATTTTCCATCTGACTTTCATGAGGACAAGTGACAGGCTTTAAAGTTTAAAATAGCACTATTAAAGCAGTATAAAAATGTACATATTCAAGACATGTCAGTAAGATGGGACATTGTCACAGAATAATGGGTGC
>NW_008652795.1:81046-92620 GCF_000695815.1 Acanthisitta chloris
ATTCTCAGTTTCATAGGGAGCAGAGAATGAGAAATAAATAGAGAAGACGGACAGCCTAACACCTCTGAGTATACCCCTGTAATGATCAGGGGTGTTTGAATAGGGTTCTCTATGGCCATGCATTTCAGAGCAGTGTGTGTGCTATAGCACAGATGACACTCTCTGACATCCTACACCACCACCACCCTCACCCCCCCACCCCACCCCCGCCAAAAGAAGTCCTTAGCTGAGAGAGAAGCAAAGGTGTCTGCTAGCATCTTATGTGTTTCCAGCTTCAAAAATGCGGTAAGTCATAGGTCTTTAGAGAAGCAGGGCCTGAGAAACCTTCCCCATGCCCTTGCTGCACTGCCAGGGATGGTGCAGGTCAGCTCTGGGAACTGTCCTGCTCCGGGTGGCATTGCTGGGGCACTTGACAACTTTGTGGCTGTGACACAAGGAAACCACTGAGCTTTGACATGAGAAAGGCTTTGACCTGCTGCGAGGTGGCTTGCCTCATTCCCTGCTTCCCCTGTTCATTTGTGTGGTTCAGTACTGTGTCCCCGTTTGGTGTTGTCTCTTGGGTAAGGTTGGTATTGGCACTCCCTGTCCCTAGTCCCTGTGGCTTCCATACAGACCTGTTTTCCCTTGCAAAAAAGGCTTCAGACTCTGTCCTGTGGTCATGTGCCCTCTTTCCCATATGTTTGCACTCTGCCTTTGAGATAGCACAGGCTGTGTGTGTTATGGCCATATTGGGGCATCGCTCAAACAGCACAGTTAAGGTTGTGTTTGCTCATACCTTAACTCTTTATTTACTGGTTTCCAGGGGAATAGCTAGGACCAACATTCTAGAAAGGCACTACATGCTCCTGGCAACCTTCTTGAATTTCTTTGTCAGCAGACTTCATACTTTAGAAAATTTGTGGGAGGAATATAATTTGTTGAGCATTCATGTTGATCACAGCGGTTTACAAGTCAGCAATTAGCTGGCCCTGAAGATGCTACTGGAGCTATGTATGGCTAAGTGCTCCTTCACAGCCTGGGCACTTCACCACTCTTAACAGGTGACAGAGACAGTACTTTGCTATGTATGTTCTGTTAAAAAGGCAGTGTGAGGAATTCCAGAGCAACACCAGCCTGGACTGGGGCAGGCAGTCACACCTTCACCTTGCAGGGGCTCTGGAATGGGTGTCTGTGAACCAGCCCAGTACACAATTCAGCCCCTTGCATTAGCTAGCAGGCAGGGCCAGGGGAGCAGGAGCATTGGGCCGAGCAGGCTCAGCAGCTCGGCTTCACACTGAAGTGGTTTTCTTTCTGGTCAACCTGAAACACGAGAAAAGCAAATGTACATTTAGCTGTCCATACACCTCTTGTATCTCAGTGTCAACTGTTTTTATTGCTCTCCTCTTTCTATGCTCTCCGCAAACACTTCTCCCTATATGCAATTTCTAATCTCATCAAGAAGATTGTTCCATTTGCTGCCTTATGTCCCTTATTACCAGGTCTACATGGCCCAGGTGAAGTGGGTTAGACTTTTTCAGTGATATGGGTCAAACCGTAGGAAAATCCAACTCCTATGTCCCTTAAACCTCCCTGTGGTTCCAAAGCCAAGCTACCTGCCTTCATCTGTCCATGTTAGCCTTGGTCCATCTCTTAGTCTTCTCCTTAACTGCAGGTGAACCTTTTGCATAATGTTTTTCATTCTTTTTGTGTGCATTTCAAATTCAGATTTGGAGTGGCTTCTTTTAAAAAGCATTTAAACAAAACATTCAGACATTTGCCCCTTTGTTTTCTTCTTCAATCGAAGCAGTTCGGAATGAACTGAAAAATTGTTTTGCTTAACTCCAATCCATATTTTGGAGGTGGATGAGGAAGCAGTGCACTTCCTCCTTGCTCAGCTGCTGAATTATTTAATCACTTCACTAGTGATATTTCAATGAAATATCTGGGCAGTTATTTTAGTTTGGGTTTGAGTTTTTTTCATTACAGATAAATATTTTCCTTTTATGAACAAGAGAATTTCCTCAGTGCCTGGTTTTCATTTTTAGGGAATAGTCAGCCAACTAACAATCCAAATGGTCAGCACTGATTCTGCTCAGCTGGAGATGTTTTGCAGTGAGTGCTATCACACAGACCCCACATGGCAACACTTTGTACAACAACCAAAAAAAGACAGGCAGAAGAGGGCATGTGACAGTAAATCCCATCATCTGAAGAGTCCCCAGAGACTCTTCAGAGAAGGGAACATTCCTTATGCATGTTACACAAAAGCCCAAAAGGTGATGAGTGACACTTCCCACTTGCATTTCTTTGGGAAGATTCGGTGTCATCACATATGTCTCTACTTTGCCACTAGTGTTTGACTATTTCCCCATAGAAAGTAAAGTGCCAGCTCACTCTTTACCATTCTCTGTCTCTTAATGATCAATTATTTTTAATTGGAACCTCTTGCATTGTGCCGAATCTTGAAAGGGCCCCATCAAGATCAGGGGTCCAACAAGATGGGAACAGTACCAACATGTATGTGGGGACAATAGAGACATTTTTGTGTCCCAAAGAGCATGATCCTATATAGAGGAGGACAGAAAAAGAAATGGAGCAAAGGTTGATTGGAAGAATTTGCAGACCATGGGCAAGTTTGGGAAAAGTATGACGGCCTCTTGACTTCTAGTCTGGTGCCTAGTCTGCTGGCACAGACTGCTTCTCATTTACTAATAAAAGTGTCATTGCCTGTGCAGAATTGCATTTCAGGATAAATAAAATAGGCTGGCACAAAGAATTTTATCAGCTAAATAAGATGCAGCCAGGGCTGATGCTTGTGAAAATAATGGTTATCATGACACAGTCCTTTACAGGCTTACTTTTATGTATATAACTCATTATAACAGCTTTGATGCCTGTGTTCCAGTAATGTGTTAAGTCGGAGGGCAATAGTGAAATGCTGACCAAAGGACACTTGATTAACAAAGCTAGCTGTAATGAAAATTGATAGCAAAGTGGAAGAGCCATTTAAGTGAAATTGCTGAGTTTCTTGAGATTGTTTTCTGAGAAACATTTGTTTTCAGTTCTCATGTTGAGAGGTTTTGATTAAAATTTGATTCAGAATTCAGTGCTGTAAGATCTTTACTTGAGGAGAATGAGGGACATGGAGTAAAAGCATTAGCTTTGTTAATGTTGACTCTATTAGTCAAAATGGTGAAAGCCTTAAGAAATCTCAAAGACAGAAAATGAGGTCCCTGTCTGTGGACAATGATACAAAGTACTGTGCCTTTGCAACAATGCAAAACTATGCACCAATTAACTTATCTTTGCAGGTAAGGGATTTCTGACCAGACAAGACAGTTTGTGGCTGAAAGGAATTGTAAAGGACAGTCTTAAATCTTACAGCATTGAGATGCAGGACTTTAGCTTAGCCTGCCAAAAAAGCAGAAAGTTGCTGTGAGTTTTGGTCTGAGATGCTGAAACCCAAGCCACCCCCTGCCCCTGCCTTAGGAGAGGAACACGGTTCAGGCACAGGCGCTGTTTGGCCCCTTCACACACGGGTGCAGTTCAGGCTCTTCCTGTGGTCGCTGTGAGCTGCTTTAGAGCCGCCTGATCTTTGCCTTCATCTACTTTGTGCCTGAATTCTTTAGCCGTCATGAGAGTTGTTTCTGCAAATCCAATAGCTGATTTATTATCTTCAGAGGGCAGAATTTGTAAAGAAAAACAGTATGAGCTCTCTAGAAGGGCTTTCTATCCACTCACATAATCCCGCTCTGGTTCCAGCCTGGTATGCATAGCTGTGTAAGGGTGTCAAATGACATCCCTTTTACTGGCTGTTGGCCCTAATGGAATGCTGCTTTGCACATCTTGTAAAGTAAGGGCAGGAAATGCTGCCTGAAACTTTTACATTTTGCCATTAATTAAAAAATAAAATTTAAAAATTGAGAGGCAAGATCATTACAAATAAGAAATGCTCTTTTCATCGTGGATTAAATAAAAAAAGATTCCGTCTTTGCATTTATTTTTTTACCCTTTCTAAAGACTTACTTGCTTTAGATAATCAAAGCTGGCTTTGAACCAGCACACACAAAAAATCTTTTTTTTCCTTTAAAAATCAGGACTATACATATATATATGTATCACAGCCTTTCATCCCTTCTGTAGACAGTTTCATTTTCTGTGAGAATGTGAAAGTTCTGAGTGATCCAGAGCTCATGCAGGCACCACAACAAACACAGGGAACTACGACCAGCCACACTATTGTAATTAACACCAGTGTTTAATTAGCAGACAGCTGCAGTGGGCAAGGGCCTTTTGATTTTCTCTCTTCACTGGGCTTTTGATGAGAGATTTTCCTAGACTTGTACCTTCCAGTTGCTGCACTAGCATGCACTCACACTACACATGCGCTTAACACGTATACATACACCCCACATGGAAAATTTATGGAAGGAAGCCATGTCAGGCAACTGATCGATTTGTGCTTTAGGTAAATATTTTTGGAAGTAGCTGCCTTTGATTGTCTTCCATAAAAACTCTTTAAGTCACGTTTTTGTCTGTCAGGGAGGGGGAGTTATAAATTAGAGTATGCTTTGGTGCATTTAGGAACACTTTATGCTTTGCTGGTTTATTTAGCAACAAAACCCTGATGTGTGATGAAGGTGGATGGGTGCAGCAGTCTGCCACAGCACAGGCTGGCACCAGGGCAACACACTAACTTTTACCCCAGTCAGCTTAGATGCCTCTGTATTTCATTGGTGAAAGAAGTACAGTAGTCTCTTGCTGTACCCTGTTGTCGAGGCAGGAAAATGTCCAAACAGCCAACTAATCCTTCTACTTGGCCATCTTCAGTAAAGAGAAAAATGTTATTAGAGATCATGGTAGCAGAAAAAAAACCAGTGAAGCAACTAAAAGATGAAATGAAAATATAGCAGGGAATGTGAGTTCTCACTGCTAACGGCTTGGAGGAAACCTTGGACAACTCTGCTTTAGGCCTACTACTATGATTTAGATCCCACTTGCAGCAAGCTGAAGTGAATGGTACTGATTTAAAGAAGGACAGCAAAGTTGTCACGGAGCCTGTTGATAATAACTGTGTTTATAGCATATAGAAAATGAGAGCTTGAGGAGTACTGGAAGAGCTAAGCACGTTATAGCACCAGCACAGATGGGCCCAAATCCTTATCTCTGCTATGCCTAAGCACCAGGATAACACAAGTCCATTTAGTTTGACTGCAGTCAACAGCTGTTGATTTTTGTGTGTGTCCAGTTCAGTGCAATTTTCTATTTACCTAGCTTGCCTCTTTATACCCTCTCACAACTTGTATTTGAGCCCTGGCTAGAGTGATACTCCTGTGAAAGCATGTGCTCAGCCTGACTAGTTTTAGATAAGACATTCGAAAGAAACAAATAACTTATTCTAGCTGGTGGTCTTAATTTGGCATTCTCTAAAACAGGGTCTACTTGCGAAACATCAGACTGTGGGACAAAGATTTGGCAGAGGTATTTATACAAACCCTATTAGAAGTGTATTTCATTTCTTCTGGTTTTGATAGCATTTATTCCCACAGCATCCCTATAATGATGGGAGTGTCACTATTCCAATTTTATAGATAAGGAGTTAAGAGACAGAGACAGTATTTTCTAGCCAGTTACCAAGATGGCTAATTACCAAGATGGACCTGGGAATTTAAACACTTATGAAAAGTGCTTTCCATGTTACCTACCTCCGCCTTTAGCCACCTGAATACTGCTGAAAGTCTGGCTGTATTTGATCTGTCCACCATCTGTGACAGTACAGGTAATCAAGCACTTGTCTTCCAAATCCTAGATTAGTGTCTATTTGCTAGAACACCCTTTTGTGTCCAGATAACATATTTTTCTTCTACTACAACTCCTGGCATAATTCCATGTTCACCACAGGCCTTTTCAAGTCCCTTGGTATGTCACCCTGAGGAAAAGGACAGCATGGTGGAAACAATCTTACTTCCTGCCTGCCCTGAAAATGACATTGCCTTCCTGCAGATTGGTTTGAGAACAATGCCAGAATTGCCAATACCTCCACTAAAGCTGGAGGGACGGGAGAACTGGGCTTCTTATTTTTCTTTCTAGCTGTCATCCTGGCCTTTGGGATCCCGGTGTTAATAATAATGTTATGGCTACCCTGGTGGCCACAGGATGAGGTTGATTTCTAAGACCTGTGCAGCCCAAGCCTACTCATACAGGCTGTTCCTCTGGACAGTAGACACTGCTTTTCCACCTGTATCTGTAAGAGTAACATGCTTAAGCAAAGGGCTGCCTATAACCGACCCAAGCTGTGACACAGCTGGGGCAGGCAAAATGAACAAATTGTTGCTAGCAAGATTTCTGGGCTAATATGGATTATTGATCTTCCCCAACTTACAGCTGTTGTTTAAAAATATGCTCTAGGCCCTGCTTATTCCTGCTTTTTATCCATATTCTCATTTTTCCCAGTTCTATAATATCCTGGCATGGTTAGGCTGGTTGCACAGAAAGGAGCATGAGATGTAGAGTATGCACTCATTGCCCTGTTTGGGCCTTGTTCTTGAGACCAGTCTTTACCTGAATTAGGAGAAAGTGCTGTCTGTGCCTTACTTCACTGACCTGGTTTAGAGACAAGCAATGCTCAGCCACCTCAACCATGCAGCCTTGGACCTTGGGTTCAGACAGTGTCAGAACTCTCCTTGTCCTTCTCTGACTGTAGCACAAACTGGTTGTCTGAACAGCATTAAACTCTGATGTACATGTTTTCATTTTATAGTTTGGGCATCATTTTAGTCAAAATGTGTCAGTTCTAAGTGGGGCATTTGGGAACTTGCCATGCACTGTATTTATTCCCCCAATCCTATATTATCCTGTGCAGTGTTGTAGCTGCCAAAACCACACGCTCATGTTGGCATGAAACAATTATCCTGGTTTATATAGAGCAGGCTTGGCAATAGCCTACCTCAATGAACAGTTATAGGGAAGAAGATTCAGAGTCATCTTTTCCTCTCCAAGCAATAGACTAAGTTTCTTTCAGCTGGATTCATGGCTTTAAAAAATAAAAGAAGTAGAAGGCAAGTATGAAAGGCAGGGTGTATATGAAGTACTACAAGATCTGGAAGGAAATGACAATGAGATAGAGGGAAATAAGACTATTTAAGATACAAGCTAGCAATTAGGTTTCTAAGCCCATGTGAAATTATAAGTAATGTTTACTGTTGCCTGTTGGTGAACACAGAGATGCGTGGTTTTTACTTGCATGCAAAGCTATTGGTTGTGGGTGAAGTACTTACACAAAAACACTCAATTGCTGGTGTGGGTATTCCACCAAAAATAAACCCAAACAAACACTGACGTATTATAAAAGCACTTTTTTCTGCAGAGACAAACATTCAGTTGCTGCTGCTGTTCATGAACTCTAGAATTGTTAAAGCCTCCTGTTTAACTTGCCTGGAATAATACTGTATTTTAGAAAATTACACAAATGTCTCTCTTAAGAACCAGTGGTTATGTAGTTTTCAGGAAAATGTATAGCAAACTTACAGGGATATTGATTAATGATAAATATTACTTGCTAAGGTCTTGTGAACCAAAAGTGCTGCTAAGACAAGAGCCAAAGGTAAAAGGTAGGAAACTTTTCTTAAAATAATGTAACTGAAAGTGCACTTAAACATTAGTCAAAGAAAAAATGTTTTGCAGTGATTATCAGAGAGGTTGGTAAAGGCCTATTTTTCCTCCTTTTTTTCCAGATAGCTTCACAAAGAGATTTTTTGAAATTGTACTCCCATCATGAAAGTAACTACTGCTTTGTTATCAGAATGGTGAAAGAGATTTTTATTCCAGAAGGCCAGACCTTGTCACTACTTGAAATTCTCCAAATTGTTTCCACTGTGAGCAAATTCAGTCTTGATGTAAGTCACATCTGCTGAAAAGTGAATAGCAGTTGCTTCTACTTCTATACCAGCGTCAAATTTCACCTACAATTTCAAATTTTAAAAATTGTCTTAAATCCCAGGGTTTGGACAGTTTTGCATAAGTGACTTTAAATCCAGAAATACTTACTAGGAAACACTGAAATAAAAGCATTCAGCTATAGTCATTTCTGGTGGAGACAGACATTTCAGATATGAATGTCTCATGACATAGTTTAAGATACAGGAAGGGTGATCAACCTAACAAGTAGGCTGAAATCATTGTGAGAGAAAAGCTATAAACTATCACCATTTCACAGGTGTACAATTCTGTTTGTTGGGGCACCTTCCGTGATTGTAGAAACACAACTTGAGATCTAAACATTTGTTTCAGTTTAAAAAATTAAATAGACCATTCCATTGAAGCTATCACCTTTCAACTGATTGTGATAAAGAATACAGGCTTCAGGCTACCTATTAAGATTTAAGTAAAATTCACCTGAACAAAACTGCAGATAGCAAAGGTGCTGTGGGGAAAAAAAAAAAAAAGCACCAGTTCAAAACACTGCCCTTTGAAAGCCATTGTAAAGGACCTAGTCCGTAGTGTTTCCCTAAAACACCCTGCCTGTCACAGTGAGGATTTAATTTACAGTACTTGTAGCACCCTCCAGTTCTCAATTTCGAAGTCCCTTTGGAATGGGAAGAGAGCATTATCCTTATTTTATAGATAAGGAAACTGGTTTATCAGCTTGCCCTCAGCAAGAGGCAGAGCCTGGAAGAAAACTTGGCTAGGATGCAAGTACCTCAAGCCAGGGCAGACATTTGAAACCGGCTGTCTCAAAATGTGCTCTCCTATTGTTAGGGGCTGGTAATAGAAAGGCCAGTTTCAAGTCAAAGCAGAGTTTCTGGTCAGTGTATTCACCTAAAAGTCTCTTGCACCTCCCTTAATAAAGTGTGGGAGAAGGCACCACTCACAGAGCTTCCCCTCATTCTAAAACCTGCCAAGTGTTCAAAGACTGAAACAAAACTTCATTAGAGCCTTTGTATTAAAAATTATTTATTTAGTGGGGTAAAGCAGGGCCTCATACAGACCTTCAAAAAATCAAGTAAAAACATAAATACATATTTTCTTACAAAAATGGGATTTACAAAATATACATACTGCACTTGTCTTACACGCTTGTTTTTCTTTTCTTCCACGTGCACATTATAAAAGACAAAAACGCAAGCCCCACAAGTCTGAAATCGGATCTGCTGAAGGATTTGGCTAATGGGCCCATTCCTCATGCCCAGACTACTGGTACACCCTCAGACAGCAGCAGTCTGACCCCTCACCCTGAACAGGTTTTTTAAGTTTCATTCCAGACACTTTTCCCCAAAAAAACATGAAGAGCAGCTATAGGGTGGAGACTTGCTAAAAATCCAGAATTTCCTATTTTGTCCTTAGGCAAGAATATACACACACACATACACTTATAAAAACAACCCTTCAGTGAATATAAAGGTAAAGTAGTATGCAAAAAAAAATAAAATATGAACAAGTCGACATAAAAATTTTCAGAATAGAAAAATCTGTCACATATCAAAAGAAAACAATGCAGTTGATGATTAATTTGTGAATGTTTTTCCTTCCAAGACGTAACCACTGGAAACTTAACCAGCTGTATTTTGGCCAAAATGAGAAGGCTCCTCACTTGCAGTAACTGCTTGCTTTTAACCCCCAACCCCAGCCCCCTCCAGCACCATGAGTCATTGCCATGCAGCTCAGGGAACCTGAGGAGCTGGCAAAGGGTCCTTCGTGAGCCAAAAGGATTCCTCCTGTCCCCAGAAGCGGCTGTGTATTGACTTTGTCTGCAACGAGCTCACTGCAAAGCAGGAGAGAAAGCAGGTTTATGGGAAAGAAAAAAATCCTATCTTTACGTTACATATTTTAATGGCTCTTGTTTTGGCAGGTGCTCTCAGTTAAGCTCTTCTTGCCCTCTAAATCTTGCGTTTCCTTCAGTTTAGAAAAGCGACCCATATTGAACGGTAGGAAAACATCCTGCCTCCTCCTTTTTTCATAAAAGGAATGTTTATTTCTGCGAGCTCCTCACATCCAAGGGTGAACCTCAACGACTTCTTTTTGTTAGTTTGCCCATAAAAACCGATCCCATGCTTATGCCTTTCTACATAGAAAACACTTTTGTTTCCCCCTTTGTCTCCTAGAACAAAGGCAAGGGGGAAAAGCCTTCTGCTGAAAAGCAACAAGTCATTTCTTTTCAGGGCGTGGAATAGCAACCCCTTCCTTCCCCACAGCAGCAAGAACATCAGATTAAGGGCCAAATTTTTACTTTAAAACCATTACAACAGGTATCACTGAGGTAAAAAGGAACTTGTGAGCTGACAGAACAGAGGCATCTCCCCAGCACACGGTCGGGCTGCAGCCGGCTGTGCAGTACTCACGTGATGGCTCCGCCGAACTGGAAGGAGCAGGCAGCGAGTTCAGGCTCGGGAGCTACCCTGCCCGCGCTGCAGTTTGGCCCCGGCAATTCAGAGAGCATTTGGCTACTTCTCGGTAGGGGCAGCTCAACAGATCTGGCTTCCCCTCCCTCTTGTCCAAAGCAAGGCAGGCTGATTTTAGTTGGGTTGGAGGTTTTTTCCTGGACAGGGGTAGCAGGAGAGAGAAATAAGGGGACTTCTGGGTGAAGGACTCTCCCATCCCACCAGTGGCCTCTTTTACTGTCCTCTTCCACTTAGCTGAGCATAAGCACCACTGGACATAGTTTGACTGATCCTTTATGCAATGATTTTTCCTTTTTTTCCTTCTGTGAGGAAGCAAAAGTTTGAAAAAGCCTCCCTTCTTCCCTCTTCAGGGAGCCATTGCCCTACTCTTCTGCCGAGTATTAGTCTCCTCTGCGTGTGTGCATATGTGAGTGTGTGTGTGCCACAGGGGACAGGAGGGTCTCATACTGCTGTTTCGCCTTTGCTGCCGGTGCTGAGTCTGTGGTAGAAGCGTCGCCAGGACTGAAGGGTTTTGCCAGACCAGATCCAGAAGCCAGTAGTGATCCCAACAATCATGGTCATGAGGTACTTGATCATGAAGACGGTGAAGTCTGGGCTCATGGGGGCAAAGTGGCTGGGACAGGGCACAGCGTATGTTTTGCAGGTCTGGAGGAGCCACGTCTTCTCCCAGGTGCCGCGGAAGGCCTGCTCGTAGAAGTAACACGCCAGGACAATGGTGGCAGGCACCGTGTAGAGGACGCTGAAGACACCGATGCGCACCATCAGCTTCTCCAGTTTCTCCGTCTTGGTGCCGTCGTGCTTCATGATGGTGCGGATGCGAAACAAGGACACGAAGCCAGCCAGCAAGAAGGAAGTGCCAATGAAGAGATACACAAACAAGGGTGCCAGCACGAAGCCCCTCAGGGAGTCCACGCTGTAGATACCTACGTAACACACCCCACTGAGCACATCCCCATCCACCTGCCCCATGGCCAAGATGGTGATGGTCTTGACAGCAGGTACAGCCCAGGCAGCCAGATGGAAATACTGGGAGTTAGCCTCGATGGCCTCGTGGCCCCACTTCATGCCAGCGGCTAGGAACCAGGTGAGGGACAGGATGACCCACCAGATGGAGCTGGCCATGCCGAAGAAGTAGAGGATCATGAAGAGGATAGTGCAGCCTTCCTTCTTGGTGCCTTGGGCCACAGTGCGGTAGCCA
>NW_008652796.1:0-14627 GCF_000695815.1 Acanthisitta chloris
AAATATATACACTATATATATGTATATATATATAGGGACTGCTTCAGGAAAAATGCAGGTGTAGAAACAATTCTGCTTTACTTCACTTTACTACATGAAATTCAGGTCAGAAAAAATAGTGGGGTTTTTTTTCCACACCATTTCATGCTCACCTCCACAGCTTCATGGAAAATGATGGCTACAAAAGCCAACAGTCTGGTAGTTCTTCCTGTCTCCATTCCTCACAGTTTAAATCCATCTCGAATGCTACAAAAATTTTAGGAAACTAGCAAGTTTTGAGTGCCGAAACTCTATTGAGAATTCCAGAGCACAGTAGGGAAATATTTCTACTGAGTTAAATTAATTGGAAATAAAATGTGTGATTAGAATCATACCTAACACCCTTGGATATCCTCAAGAAAAACCTCCAGGAGGAATATGATTAAGGAGGTGACAGAAAAATCAAGTGAGACAATTTGTTGTTCCTGAAGTTTTAAAATTAGATGGAATCTAATTACCCTTTCATGGAATAAAAGGTGATGAATTACATATTCTGTTTAATTGTCGTGTTAGAAACAATTACAAGTCAGGAGGGATGTTATTTGCTTTGTCCTGCAGCAATGCTAAACATTTTGTAAGCAATAACAAAAACTGACTCATTTCTTTGGTAATCATAACTTGTTTTGTAATGTTGTCAAGGTACCCTTGGCACATGTGTTTCAATTTTTATAATATGTTGACTTTTCTCTTCAAAGAAGCCTAAAGCTTACTTTTTCTTCGTAATTATAACAACATTTTTTGGACTATACAGTACTTTCAAGGTGTTTGACCAGGGATGAACCTTTTTGTTCTGTGTTTACTTGGTCCTTACCTAAAATGGAGGGGATCCACCTGCTACAGGAATACAGATCCATAATAATAATGGATTCTTTATTTTCTCCGGTGTTGTGAAGATTCATGGTAGATCCTTTTAAACTGAAGCAGTGTTACCAGAGCTGAGTGTCTGGGCTCAGTTCCAGCAGCTTAGACTAACTCCTTGCTAATGCTGCTCAGCAGATAAAACTAGTTATTACCATGCTCTGTTCTAGTGAGTGCCACTGGATTAAATATTCGGTAGAAACTCGGTAGAATCCTTACAGCTTTGCCGACTTGAGAGACTGCAGGCTGGTGTAAGATTGCTCTGCCTGCAGATTGCACCACAAGGATGTCAGCCAGCAATAATCTATTGTGTGAGCATTTGTGATACCCTGGTATTGAGCCTGAGCTGCTAACTCCATGCAAGGTTTATAATCTCAGGCTGGGTGCTCTGCTATCAGCATGAGTTTGTTCATCCTAGAGAAAAGAATGTTAAGGAGAGGTGGGTTTAAGCACAGTCATCAGTGATCTAAGAAGGGGTTATAGGGAAAACAGACTGATCTTGGAAGTATACAATGAAAGGACAAGGGTCAATGAACACACATTCAGCAAGGAACAAGCGAAATTCCAGTTGTCTTTAAGGAAAAAAATTATTCATTGTGAAAGAGGTTCAGCACTGAAAAAGGTTGAGCAGAAGGTCCTTGGAATCTCCACCCTTGAAAACATTCAAAACTGGGCTGAATGAGGAGTGAGCAACCTTCTCCAACTTAGAAATTGGCCCAGTTTGAAATAGTAGGTTGGGCTAGAGGACCTCAGATGTCCCTTCTGATCTCAACAGTTCAGTGGGAAAGAGGTACATTCTACACATTCTGGTGCCATGCACATTCCCTCTTCCTCTGTCTTCCTCTGACACACTAATTTTTATGTAAAAATACATTTTTCTGCATTGCAGGATTTGATTTAAAAATCCTTTTGTAGCAGCAACTTACTTCTTATGGGTTATTAGAGTATGAATGCAAAATACCACCCTAATCCTCAGGAAAACAAATTTCAGAAGCAAAATGTTCTTGACTCTCCTGTCATGCCACAGGATTTTGAGCCGGACAGCAAAATAGCCTGTCTTTGCTTGCCAGCTGTAACCTGAGCTGACAGAAGGGAGCATGTCCAGTGCTCTAGTTCCTCAACCTCAAACTAGTGTTGTAGCACAGGCAGCTTTCTCCAGAGCTCAGCCTCCCCTTCCAACATGTTAGTGTATGCACCTTTCCCTGCTGCTCAGGCTTGGAAGCAGAGGCAGTAACCCCACACAAGAGGAAGGAGGCTGTCATGCTTCCATGTGCATTACATAAAGCTTGTGGAAATCTTATGTTCCCCTCTTTCCACTTGAGATGCACATTGATACCAAGGAAGACACTTTTTGCTTCACTTCAGCCATCACCTCAAGTCTTGTCTGCTGGACTCCTTCAGTCAAGGGTATCAGTGACCAGTAGGGCTTTCTTCCTTGCATTGCACTCTGTGCAGCCAAAACAATGTTGATGTGTGTTGTAACCAAGATATTTGCACCACCTGTGCTGGTTTGAGCTGGAGTAGAGTTAACTTTCTTCACAGTGGCTAGTATGGGGCTATGTTTGGGTTTTGTGCAGAACACAGAGTTGATAATGCAGAGATGTTTTTGTTATTGCTGAGCAGAGCTTACACAGAGTCAAGGCCTTTGCTGCTTTCTGTACTGCCACACTGGCAAGGAAATTGGGGATGCATGGGAGATTGGGAGGAGACACAGCTGGGACAGGTGACCCAAACTGACCAAAGGGATATTCCATACCATATGACATCATGCTCAGTATATAAGGTGGGAGGAAGAAGGAGGAAGGGGGGACATCTGGAGTGATGGCGTTTGTCTTCCCAAGGAACCGTTACGCGTGATGGGCCCTGCTCTCCTGGAGATGGCTAAACACCTCCTGTCTTTGGGAAGCAGTGAATTAATTCCTTGTTTTGCTTTGCTTGTGTGTCCAGCTTTTGCTTTCTCTATTAAACTGTCTTTATCTCAACCCATGAGTTTTTGTAGCTTTTACCCTTCTGATTCGCTCCCCCATCCTGTTGGTGGGGGAGTGTGTGAGTGGCTCCATGGTTCTTGGCTGCTGCCTGGGGTTAAACCACGACACCACCATAACTGTCAAACCTGGATTCAGTGAACAGCCCTTTTCTCAGGAGCTCTTCTTTTCTTAACAAGCAAGAGATAAGTTTCTTATTAAAATGGCAAGATCCACAAACATTTTCAGGGCTCTTTTTATTCAGGAGTTCCATGGCAGAGTTTCATGTAATTAATGCATTATCTCAACACATACTGAGATTTTCACTGTTTTCTCATTAGTCCATAGTGATTTCTGGGATGAGTAGAATAACTATGCCACTCACAGATCATTTATACATGTGAGAAATGCTTGAATTTAGCAGTATTTGGCTGAATAACTGTCAGTCTCAATTGACTTTCTGATGACAAAAGGTGGTATCAATTCTTTACACTTTCCACTCTTCTATCAAAGGAGGCACCAAAATGGGGATTCTTTGTGTTCTTTTCATTTTGACTCTGTCTAGCTGTAGAATTACCATCTTCTAGGGAAAGTGCTGGAGAAATAATTTTAGGGGTTTTTTTTTCAACTTTCATGCCACAGTAGGAAAAAATGCACAGGGAAAAGATCTAGTACATATCCTCTTAACCAAGAAGTACAGTTCTTGGTTGCTCTAAGCATTGAGATGAATACCTACTCTAACAGACTGAAATGTGACCATGACTCTAAAAATGATAGTGTGTCTTTCATTACTTGAGATCATGAAACAAATATTAGTTTTCTTAACTCTGTCTCCTTGTAGGGCTGCAAAGTTATTAATTAATTGAGATAATTAATTAATATCAATGTGTAGACAACTTATGGCTTACTACTACCAGGCCAGTGTTTGTATGCACTGCATTCCTCCTGACTTTCAAGCTTAATAAGAATGCTCACATGATAACTCATCACAATGAAGTAATTATGTGTAATTGCATAATTACCCGTTACAGCTGTTTGACTTACTGGCACTTACATTAATTAAACTAATGTGATGCACAGCCACAAGTTAATTTAAAACAAGGAAACCATAGAATGATCCCTCTTGAGGGTGTCTACACAGGCAGGGATAGTGTAGTTGAACAGAAAGTGAAATGTGGAGCCTTCTTGAACCTAGTACACAGTTCACTTTTAAATGATGATGAAACACAGAATTAAATAATAAACTCTGCAATAATCCTAAACTAAACCAAATACAATGCTTTTCAATAATCTCTCTTGCTCAAGCACACTTGCCACTCTCCAACTAGTAGGAAATAAAATTTCTTGCAGGCAAATAATCATGCATTTGTTTATTATAAACATTTCTGAGTGGTGGCCAAAGCTAAACTTGGATTTAGCTCAGTACCTGCCAGAATATTTTATTTTCCTCTAGATTAAAATTCAGTATTTGAGTCTTGTGCTCAGCCAACTATTCTGATATGTAAATGACTTTAATGGATTGACTTTTTGCTTATACAGTGAACACCTAAATCATACCAAAAGGAATGATTCCGAATATGAACTTCAATAAAGAAAACTGAAGGATTAACATAATTAATAGCAAACAGAATGCTGTCTTTAAATCTGTGGTTTTGAAGACATTCATAATCCTACAATTACTTACTGAAAAGAGTGTCCTACTTAGTTTTGACTCTGAGAAGCACTATTTATGTACCTATTGCCTTCATTTGGAATTTGGTCTGTACGTTTCTTCAAAGAAATGTGTCAAAAGCCACAGATGAACAAAGCCTGCATTCTGTTTCCCCCCTCAGTCTTTGCATACTATTGAATTTTATAACTATAAATAGAAGTTCTGGTCACTGTGATGCATTTTACTTTTAATAGGGAAAAGCAGAGAAGCACATGTCTGGGCTGTACTCTGAAAATCAGAAAAACGTTTCCATAGTGAACAGTGTTGGAAGTCTAAATACTTCTCTATGGAGGAGAAAGCTTTTCTGAGTTCTTATAGACTTCTCCCTTCTGGAGTTGAGTCTGTTGTATGTTAGTTCTATGACCTATAGCAATATTGTCTGCTCTTTACCAGCAGCAGCTCAAACAGTTCACTTACAAAGTGAAAAAGTATACAGATCTCCTTGGGATTGAAGCTGCATATGCAAACAGAGCATTGCTTGGAGAAGATGCCAGCCATTATAAAAAGGAGGCATCTACTATTTTATGATTCTTACATCTTATTCCACATTAATTTATGCTTCATATCTTACAGCTTCTTTTCATGGAATTAACTGATAACCACCAGAGGATTTATTAATCTAATAAGGTATTTCAGTGTGTAACACTGTGTGCAGTGCTTTTCTCCCACAGTTTTACCCATTCTCCAAATTTTCTTTCATTCTCCCTGAGGGGTAATTTGAGGCATTCTGTTACACTTGTGTGCTGCAGATGACCAGAAGGTTTTAATGCTTCTTTTGGTGGCACAAACCAACTATCTTAATACAGTGCTTCAATCTGCTCTTTAAGGCTGAAAAACTGTAAGATACATATCAATGCCTTTTGGCAGTTAACTGGCTAATGCTCTATCAATGAGACTTTTTAATTAGCTAGATGTTGGTAGTAAAGTTTGTGGTTTTTTTCAGCGTGTTTGAAAAATCAATAGAAATTGTTCTGAAAGCATCACAATTTAAGGCGACTAAGATAGCAAAAAGAGGCAGCACTCCTGACCTCTGAAAATGAGATAATCAAAAAATGAGAATAGCAAGATTATTCTACTTTGTGCAGAAAAAAACCCCCCAAACCCAGAGAAGCAAGATTCAAAGTATTTTAATGCATATGGATGAGTCAATATTGTTTTTTATTTCCATGATGAGGCACTTAGATATTACATGTGCTCTATAAGAGTTGTCCTTTGTAGACAATGAACAGAGAGATGACTATTAATATATATAAATTTGTTATTCTGAGTTTTTACTAAAGACACTCTTCAATAAATTAACCTGAAATTTAATTTTTACTTATCAGTAATATAAAGATTCATCTTGCAGTGAGCAGATAAGATTGTCTTAGTTAACTGCATGAGAATGCAACAAAATCATCTAGAGATCAATATTTTTCTTCCCAGATTCAGGTTTTCCATTGTCAAAATAATTGAATTGTCTAGGTATCTCTGTAAAATTCTAAAATTTGTAAAATGCTATTTCATAAATTATTATACATGCCTGGATTCAAATATCTTGAACTGGATTTCAGACAACATTATAAAAGTACTACAGTTGGGACTCAGTGAGATGATCATCAATGGCATCTTCTCCTTGAAAAATAATATCTCTGCAGAAAAGAGAAAAAAATCTCAAACCAAACTGCAGATATGATGCATTAAATACTGCAATTCATGTTTTATCTTTTATTTTTCAGCTCATGTGAGGTCTTTGAATAGAAGGCTAGTAAAAGCGATACACTAAGGAGAAAATGTCATTACAAGCTTTAAGAAAACTGACACAATTCTGACTATGTTACAACCTTTTGGATTTTAATTTGTCCTTTATAAATCAGCCAGATTCTGCTAGACACTTCATATTTAACAAATGGCTCAGATGATATTAATATGCTTTTTCAGTCAAGGATGGGAGACTCCTTGACTCCTCTACAGATCCTAGACTGCTCTTCAGCTTCTTTGCACTGAATGTTTGCCTCCCTACAGAGTGAGTTAACACCAGCTCGTGGTACACATGTACTATTCTAAACATTGAGCTCCTGCTATGCTGGCTTTTAAAATGGAGAATCTCTATTAACCCTTGCTGGCATCCTGGTCTGCTTGGGCATGTCAAAAGAGGCTCACGGACTAGTTTCGGGATTGCTGGGAGATTTAACCACAACAAAAGTATCTTGCAGTTACTGACTGTGGACTGCACTGCACTGTGTTTTCTCATAGCTGAAGGCTGGATCTGTGAATCAACTTATAAAGACTATCTTAGAAAGCTCCCCAAGAGCATGATTTTGGCTCCTTCCATGCTGGGAACCTCTCTCTAGCTAGAGGTTGAAAAGCCTGCTTCTATTGTGCAGACAAGCTCTTCATCTTGATGCTGAGCAGACAGCTCAGAGAGATCACAAAAGAAATCATGATCTCGTGCTTTCCACCCATGACAGAACAGAGGAGAAAACTACTTTTAACCCTAGAAACTGCTTGAGGATAAAAAGAAGAGCTGAATACAAAGGACGAGAGAGTTTCTCTGGTCAAAGGGTTTCTTTTGCTGCAAAGCTTCTCTTACTTAGGGAATTAAACACCATACAGGGTGGCATGTACTGATGTACATTCATGCAGATTATTGTTTGAATACGTGATCGTCATAAGTGTGGAAGAAAAGTTTACATCAGCTTTGAGAAATCAGCTCTTTTGAAACAGCCCAGTGATTGCTTCACACTGTGTATCAGCATGGATTCACCTCAGCTTGACCACACAGAATGCAATTGCTGCTTCCTTGGCCAATTTCCAGTCCCACCATGAATTCAGGTTATTTTATCTGCATGCAATTCTTGCATTAGGAAAAGACAACCAAATCTCAGAAGATAAAACACACTGAAAAGCTGTGCCAATGGCATATATTTGTCCAAAATTATCACCCTCTTGCTGTATGGTTATTGCAAACAAGTTAATGAAGCTCAAAGAACAATTAGTGTTCTTCTGAGAAAATACTCACACCCTAAGCCACTACATCACACCAAAGCCTGAGACAAAAACAACAAAATAAGGTTTTTTGCAAAGTTCTCATAGCAGGTTTTGCATCAGGAAGTTCTAGAGCTGACACAGCTACTTTTTATAACTCCTCTTTCTACATGTTCTTGATAAACAAACCCTTTTCTGGGAGACATGAGAGTCTTGACTGCCTGTTACAGTACTCCAGTGCTTCTCCAGAAGCTAAAACAGAGGTTGGATCACCTCTATCAGAAACCCACAAAGGTAACAAGCAGTCAAATGTGCTGAATTTGCCAATGTCTTAAGCCAAGACCAAACCTTTTAGCATCATTAACAATATTTTATTGCATAAATGCTATTGGCAGAACATCTGCAAATCTAATGCAAACTTCTTCATAAAGTATTCAGCACTGGACTTTAAAACTTGAGCTTGCTAGAAATTTTTGTGGGTTGTAGGTAGACCATTGTCAAAGCAACACAAAAATGATGCCAAGCCCTGCCACTTAGACTGGTTTTAATAGGAATCATACAGTTCATCCCATGATATGATAACAAAATGTTTTACACAGTTGGCTCATGATTTCAACTATATAGTGGGGTTTCCAGACCACTGGGCAAAGGCCAGTACATTGCAAGTTATAGTTGCTCCTTTACATTCAGTTAAGTTTAACAACACAAACTGAAACTAATTAGCACTAAAGCATCAATTTATTCACATTAAAGCCCTTATTAGCAATGCATTCCTATATAAACTAGGAGTTTCCTTCTTGTCATTAAATTTCATGTTACTGGTATCCTTTTATATTTTTCCTTACATGATGTGGAACACAAAGATTTAATGGGACTATAATTAGCCATTGAATTTAGTTGCATATACTGAGAATGAATATTTTCTACCAATGTGTAACTCTCTATACTTTGACCACAACAAAAATAACTTTTGTTTGAGAAATTACTAAGCCCTGGCTCTTTTAAAGCACCTTATATGTCTTTCTTTGAGTGACAGATTTACTTCTTAAAGCAATCCATTATGTGCATAAAGTTTAAGCATGAGAATCATTCTATTAAAGTTATTACCTAAATTGGCATGTGCTCAAGTGTTTGCCTGAATGTAATTTTAATTAGGAGAGCATTACATACAGGAGTTAGGTGACAGATGTAGTTTTCCTTGCAGCTAGCCTCTCATTTCTTTCTAATCTCTACATTTAAAGACTAGGCTTTGAATTGGCCTATGGATGTGTAAAAAAATCTGACATTGCCTATCTGTAATTATTGCCAATACGCATGCAGGGAGGTTAGTCTCCTCATTGGAATCAGATCTATCAGACAGGGAGACAATGTGAAGGAAGCAACTTTTTGTTTTTCAGATGTGAAACTTCTAAAATTTCCAAATTTCTTGGACATTACATACCTTTAGGTGTTCTAGACTGAACTCTTCTTACACCTATCACCTGTAAGTTTTACATGGACCTGAATATGCAGGATAACTTTCTGGTCTCCTTGGAAATAGTAGCAGAGGGGCTAATGAGTTCAAAAGGGCCAGGTTCTCACTTGAACTACACACAATCCTATTCAAATAGAAAGACTTCTGTGCTTCAATATTTAATATATTGAAAATAGGTTTCAGTAATAGCATATTAAAATTAAAATTCGTCTAATATTTTAGTCCCCTTTGTAGAAGAAATCCACTTAAAGAATAAGAAAAGCATGAGTTTTCACTTTTTAGACACAATTTTATATCAGTGGGAATAATAAAAAGAGCTTTTCTCATATTTGCAGATGTACTGTGAGCATGTATTTCTTGTGAGAATCTATAGCAGCCACGGATATTTGTGGATACAATTTTCTGTGAGGTCCTGCTCCTGAAGTTTTAATAGATTACCGAAAGTACTCTTCCCCTTAAAAATGCCTTCAAGCTCCAGATGTCATGTGTGCCTATTGGCAAGCATTCCTTTTGTTATGCCCACCAACTGTAACAGGCTTATTTGTGGATTAGCTGTGTCTCAGCTGTAAAATTAATTCAGGAGCACAGCCTGCTGTTCCAAACGAAACTGCAACAGAAGGAAATGTTGTTTCCACGAGTTTGTCTTTTAAAGATTTGTATAATTGGTTAATGCTGTTTTGTCTTTTTGTTTTTTGAAGACAATTAATCAATACTTTGTCATGTGTAACTTTTATTTTCTATTTTCAGCATATTGCGGTATACAAACAGCAAAGTCAGATGATCGTGTCCTCTAGTACGCAAGGAACCAGAGAGCCCTAATTAACTGATCTTATTGTGTAGCAGATTTAGCAATTAATTTTGAGTTACAGACCTATGAACCGAAGACTTCAGTTTTCAGCTTTCTGGATTTTTAAAAATTTAAATCAGTTTTTGCAGAATAAATGTGTATTTTCACTTTTTTTTCCCCCTCTCAGTAAAATAGGAGACAGATGGCTCAATGCCTAAGGCACTGCTTTTGCACTCAGGTGCAAAACTCAGGCTTGGTTCTTTGGCCAGCCTTTCCACCTGAATGTGTGGAGACCTCACGAGATGTAGGGAGACCCTTGAGACTTCTTTTATGGATGATTTCTTAATGTACCAGATATAACTTTTTGGGCACACTGAGTCTGTCCCCAGTTTGACAGGTATTGCTCTAAGCTGAGAAAAAGTAGCTCTCTGCCAAAAGCAGTGAGGGGCCTTTCAGCTGTAACAGACTGTGTAAGAACTCAGAGCCATTTTCAGTTCAGAACCCAAGAGATGAGTTTAAAGTACTTCTGGCTTACACAGCTGAACAATTTGGTGCTCTGTGGGCACCACCAGGCTGAAGCAATGTGCTGCAGCTGTAGTGCTGATGGCCTGTCCTGTGCAGAAGGAGACGCTGTGAGTCAGCCTGTGTTCACACAGGGGTTTGCTGGGTCAGACCAGGCTGCTCAGCTGCACAACACAACCTGATGACAGACAGCCTTCCTCCAGCTGAAGCTATGCTTTTAACACAAACAGGACTGCCTTTTGTCTCTGTTGCCAGAGACAATTTAGTGGCAATTATTTGGCCAATTTAGTGCCAAATAATAGCAGCTGAAGTCCTTAAATGGCTAAAGATTACCACTGAGTAAACTGCTTCCCTCCTTTTCCTTCTGCTAGTGCTCAAACCAGTTTCTCATGCAAGTTTCTAAGAAAATAGAAGACAAGTGCTTTGCAAAGGAAAGTAGCTGCACTATGCAGGCCCTTTCTTTCTCTTTGTTATGATAGGGATCACTTTTACCTACACAGAAGCCAAATGTACGCTGCTTGCCTTTAGAGGCACTTCTCCACCTATCAGATAAGCTTTCCTTTGCCCAGCTAACAAGGGTGTTTTTCCCTATGATTTGTCCTTCATTTGTCAGATAGCTTGTACTAGGACAGAGGCCCTGAACCAGCACACTCCTGGAGTGAACCATCTAACCACTTCCCTGTTGTGATGTGGCATGGTCCTTCCTAGCACATTGGGTCTTTGGCTTAAGCCAAAGAGTACCATTTCTGGAAAAACTGCTCTCACTCTTATCAATCCAGCCTGACTACCTTTATTCCTGCATAGCCTTGATCAGTAATCTTCATTAGGAATAATCTATGTTGCTTGTCCCTGCTATTCTATGAAAAGAAAAAGCCACTGCATAGCTCTATTCCTTCTTTCACCAAGTTGCTACAAATAATCACTTTAAAGTGACCATGTGAAATTCTGGATTGCCTTTCAGAACCAACTCAAATAAAGTACAGAATTTTTGAAGAGGGCTAAGTGGGAAAGAGGGCCTATGTACCATGGATTGTCTGGTGTATGTGTAGGGGGGCATATCCATCTGATGAGGCTTGTGAGGTGGAGGATAATTATACAGAGAGGCAGGGAACACTCAAAGCTCTTTGCATGAGGCGTGAATTGAGGGAGGACACAGAGGAGTGGAGAAAGAGGGAGGAAAGGGACTTCTGGTAGGATGCAAAGGAGTAGAATGAGTTTCAGTGTTTAGTTTCTTATAAAACAAAACCAAAAAGTGCACGGTTGTCCAGGTGGTAATTTAATAGAAGTTAGCAACTTCATAAAAAATCTTAATGGTAAAGCCAAACATATGAGCTGAACTTCCTCCCTGTCCTTGCTATATTGTGCCATCTTGCAATTTCCTCTTCAATGGCATTTTTTTCAATCTCCTCATGCTCAGCCAAGGGACATTTAACACTGTGAGTCAATAAAATGAAGGCATACTCTCAGTCTAGTTCAGGTTCCTGATGCTCCAGTGAGCCTTGGTCCCTTGGGCTGCAAGTGATTATATAATCATTGGCAACAGGGCTCAAGGTAATTTAATGACAGCACAGGGTACTCCAAAGTGAGTTATTAGACCCAGCCATCTTTTCAGGTGCTCATTAAGTATAAGTAATAATAATTTTGGCAATTATACAGGTAGCCCAAGAGACTTGACTGGGTCTCACTTGCACAGGAGGAAGATCAAAAGTCCTAAAGCTTTCACACACATGCATTCACACATACTTTACATAACCCAGTGAAAACTGATTTATACGCTAACTTCTCTCTCAAGCCCTGATTCAAGTCTTTAAAACACCCTTCAGAAAAAGAAAAAAAATAAATCTTCGCTTTACCTGACTAGCATTGACAACATGGGAAACTCTTGCCTATGATACAGGCCTGAATTCCAACTCACAGTATGGGGACTCTGGTGACACGGCTATGTCTGCCAGGAGTGGAAAGAAATAACACTTCTGTCTACACTGCTTGGACTGGGTGATGTTGGACTAAACCCTAGATTTATGCCAGCTGACCAGCAAAATAATGTTGTTGCCCACTGTGCTTATAGAAAGGCTTAGCTGCTTGTAGATCTTGGAGAGGCTGAAGAGCTAAATGGGTGAAAAATATTATTTTTCTGCAAATATTGCATCTTCCCAACACAACTGTGTTGGTCTAACTAAACCACAAGCATGTCTGTTACAGGGATTTAAAAATGGCTCAAACCAGGGAAATCTGGACATGTTGAAGAATCCTGTGTGTATGTTAGAATATCATTTATGGCCTTAGTTACTTTTAACTATGTATAGGTGGAAAGAAAAATACATTTTGAAGGCTTCTACAATTCTTAGGTAAATCCCTGGATCACACTAACACAGAATTTCTCTTCCACAAGAGAATGAAGCTTTTTTCTACCAATATGTCATGATCATTTCCTGAAATAATGATTGTCTCATTAAATAGCTCCACAGTGATGGGTTTTGTAAATTCAACATGTGATATTTCTGAGATACAATCTATAAATTGCTGAGATTGGAGTGTCCAGGGTATAACAATTTTGTTGCCAACATTAAATTGTCAAAGGGTGACAAATAAAAATGTAAACCTATACAATTCTGGTATCTTTCATTGTAAAAATGTGCAATTCATCTCTTTGGTTGCTGTTTACCTTCTGATAACTGCTGCTAGGAGGATAATTTAATCCCAGGAATTTTTCAGTAAGATTATGAATGGTGTATCAAAGAAAAGCTATGACTTAAGAAAATAATTTAAGACAGTTAAGTCTGAGGGTTTCAGACTTCATTAGCATGAGCCATTCAAGTTAGGACAATGGCTCTGTATAGCCTCACTGAAAGGCTGGGGGAAAAAAACATTTCACTGTACCTGAAGGACTTATTTTACTTCTTTGCAGTTTTAGCATTCAGACTTTCTCTTCCTCTGTCCTCTTTGCAAACAGCATGAGAAACATTTTTATGTAATGGAATCTCATTTTTTGCAGCTCTTCCAGTTACAACCCTGAAATACTTCAGTGGTTCAGCTAAGACAATTTCATGCAGAACTGGGCATGGCATGTTCCTGGCCAGTCTGTTTTCTGGCATATGCAACAAAAATCATAATGTCAAATTTTAAGATCAACGCCTGCTCCCTCTTTGGCATGCTCAAAGGACTGTTCCAGAATGTATGGAGAGACCTCCTTCCAGAAAGGCTGAGTCCCATGTACCAGTGGTTTTCTCTAAAAATCTTTTTTCTCTGCATTTTCTATGGCAACTGTTCTCTTCTTGATTCATACCAGAAGGAGCCTTTACTACCCACCGCTGTCCTTGCTGTTCTCTTCTTGATTCATACTAGATGGAGCCTTTACTACCCACCGCTGTCCTTGCTTACCCATGTTACTCCTCACCTCTCCACTGAAAAGGATCCCTGCCTAGGTTTTCATCAATCAAAACCAGTTGAGTTTATAGAGATTATTTAATTCATTAGTTGATTAAAGGAACCCATTTTGATCATCATGGACTGGGGATTCACACATCTTCTTCTAGTGAATGGGGTAAGTAGTAAGAGTTAATTTCCAGTAAAGAGCATGGAACAACCTAGGGTATGAATATCTTCAGTAAATACATTAGCTATTCATCTGTAAATCAGAGTATCCAGTCACATGCAGGAGCTTAAAAAGCAGGAAAACTTGAGGAATTTGGTGACTGCAATACTGAATAGATTTAGCTGGAAAATAGCTGTCACAGAAACTTCAAAGGGAAGTGAATGAGAATTGAAAGGAAGAGGAAGAACAGAAGAAAATAAAGGCAAAAGATTACAACAATGGGCTGACCTTGTCCCTGTTTTCAATCTCTTGAGTCTTGAATCCGGGTACATGCTGATCTACTACAGTCAGGTGCATGTTTTAGACCACCATGCTCACATCAAAATACCAAGAAGCAGATGGATCAAAGGACAAATGGAGGCAGTAGGAAGACAGTGAGTTAAAACTCCAGAATTCCCTATTGGCAGTGGCCAATGCAAGATGATGGCACCACAAAAGGATGTTTAGTTTCTCTGACATGTATAATTTGAAGAGATTAAATTATAATTTCCACAAAAACAAATTCTGTAAGGGTGTTGTTTCCGCAAATAGCAAATCGGTCACCAAAGTTGCATAATATTGTTCTTTGCTGGGACAGCTGATATAATAAAATAAAAATGAATAATACATATTCAGTATGAATTTTCAGACAATGTTCAAACATACTAGAATTTATGAAATCTTTGAAATTTTGTAAACTCAACAGTGGTTGATTATTTAATGAGGTTCAG
>NW_008652796.1:14661-15374 GCF_000695815.1 Acanthisitta chloris
CTATTAATCAATTAGCTCCAACAATTTTATAGATTTTTTTTTTGGTCAGAACATTGGAACACTGAATTAGATGCAGCTGCAAAGAATAGAGATTGCAGTAGAGCATGCATTTAGCTTTAAATAGACATTCAAGAGATAGGTAGGTAGCATTTATGGTAGAAAACTGCCTAATTTCAAAGAAATTATTTGGTGTGTTAGAATGACATCTAGTGACTAGTTCAGGTTCTAATGCTGAGTTATAAAAATAGAAACAAAAACCTAATTTAATCTTACAATTCTTTCTTTGCTGCCCCCTAATGAAAGACATAAATATAATAAACAGTAAATCATATCCAGAGACAATAAAACTTGAAAGAAAATCAAGTTAAATTAGGGTTAAAGGCAAAGAGTGCATTAGTGTAAAGGGAAAAAACAATAAAATATTTCATGTTTTTGAGGCCCTGGGAATTCAAAATTATGATTGCATCCCATTCTTCAATATGAACTTATCCTTCAGGAAAGAATCCATCATTTATCTTTTGTATGAAATACACCCAGGGAAAAACCTGTTAAATTCCCCTTAAAATCAATTCCTGATCAGTAATGGAAATTAAGTTATGTTGTAAAAACAGTCTGACAGAGGCCCAAAGCATCCCTTTGGAATCATAATTAGCCGTCCTCTTCCATTCAACACAATCCTGCTTGCTACTAACTCACAGAACAGGGTGCATCAG
>NW_008652796.1:15409-19510 GCF_000695815.1 Acanthisitta chloris
TTAAAATTAACAGGACAAAGTCTGCATTTGGTCAATCCTAATAAGATGCAAATATTTTTTCCATGTCTAATACAACAACTACAACCTCTTAAGAATTGACATTTGAAAGAAAAATGGGATGGTAGAGACATAAAAAGTAATTTCTATATCTAAAAGTGGAGACAAAAGTAATTTTTAATCTGATTGACGATTCAAATTATTTTCATCAAGTATAATGCTGAAATAGAGTGAACTGTGCTTTTCTCACTGAAAAGTCTATGTACATTCATCAGATTAAAGGTGTTTTCCAATCACATTTCTTCCTCTGAGCACATATCAGATGAGTGTGCCTAAAAAAGAAGGCTTCCTTTATAATACAGGACATCTGGACAGGGCCAAAGTGTATTCTCCTGATGCTCAGCTCCATTTCAAAAGGAAAGCTGACTCTCTTATTGCAGTGTTTAAATGCAAACTGTGGGAATACAATGGACATGTTATCACTACACATGTATCTGCTTGAATCTGTAGAGAACTGAAACAATAGTGGTGAGGTACAAACGTGAAGCACGATACTCCAAAGAACATTGTCAAGTATTTTAGTGCTCATTAAAGTACAAAGGAAGATTATGTGAGGGAGGTGGCATTTTCTGGTACCTATGCATAAAGTACTTGTGCCATAGGGAATGCGTCTTGGGGATAAATTTGTAATGCATAGGAAAACATGCTGAAGTTATACAGGACTATGAGGATTGGTATTATATTTCCCAGACAGTTGATCACAATTTCAGGTGAGTTTATATTAACCATCAAACTTTGAAGCACTGAACTATACAGCTACATCTGATGGTGCTAATTTAACTAAACTAAAGTTTATTACTTTGGCCTGAAGTTGGTAAAATCTGTAGCATCTAGATTTAACCTGGGATTTTCATTAGTGGGTAAAATATGTTTTCTGCTCTGGATCTCCCATGCCTTTTGATAATGCATCATTACTCTTGTCCTAGGTCAAATCTCAACCTCTTATTATTTGTTTAATATGTGGAAATATTATCAATTGCTACAGAGGATTTGGTATGGCCATTCCTGCAGATTTGGATCTGGGATGTCTCAGTGATCAAGGCCAGCATCACCACCTTGTCTGCTCAGAACTTTCTGGTTAGATTTATCTAGGAACACTTCGTGGAACCCAACATGGAGAAACATTCAGTTTCTGAATCTCACTTTGTGTTAAGATCCTAGCTACTTGGCACTGGGAAGACGTGAATGATTTGAGGCATCCTCAGGAAAACTCTGTTTGGCATCTAGTGACCTTCACAATACAAATTTTGTTATTTAGGGTCTTTACGTGTTCTAGGGTTAGGCAATGGGTGAATTGAGATTCTAAATTCTCATCAGGTTTACACCCTGATAAGGCTACTGGAACAATTTGAGACTAAGTTCCTTTGGCAGATATAACCTCTACTATTTCTATACCTCAAATTCCCATCTACAAAGTACACAGAGCTATAAAATGCAGGGGTATCAAGGGTAAATATATTGAATATCATGATACACTTACATACAGCAAGGCCGAAGGGTCGATATGTGTTTCAGAGAGAAGGCATTCTGCACAGTCAGTGCACACAAAACTTTTTTTCATCCTTATTAATTTCCTAAGTGACAGCAATGAACACTGCAATGTATGAGAGACAAAGAATTTACAAATGAATAGGCAGGAACAGAGAAAATGAGATGTGAATTGGAAGCCTGGAAGGAATATATTGGGATTGTCTGTATTTTAATGTTTGGTTTGACTCACTCTGTGTGGGCATTGCTTACAAGGGAACCAGTCACAGAAAAGGTCAGAAAATGCCCATGTCAGATAGTATGGGTCTGATCTGACAGCCTTTCAGAGAAAAAGTATTGTTCTGTATTAAGGGTGTGAGCAGAAGACCACTTAAATTTTCAGTAAAAACATTCTGGTATAAGTTTCTGTTCTACAAACCTAAACCTGAACTTCATGGAAAATGTTTCTCATGGGTTATTAAAACCTGATGATGTGGACACTGATGAAATCAAGAGGTTTTGTAAAGCTTTTTAAAATACTTACTATACACTGATCACCAAACATTTTGTTCTAGAAAGCCCTACTCAAATTTGTCTATCCAAATTCTAAAATGCATTGGTGAGCTTGTGGAGGGGTTTCATTTGGATAATAAACACAAAGAAATGATGTAGAGTAAAACTGTAAGAACACAAAATGACACCACGCTGAAACCAAGGATGTAATTTTGCTCATGTACCCCACCTAATTTCATGACAAGCTGGCCCTTCAGCTCAATGCGGTGCTCAGCATTGAATTGATAACCAGCCCAACATTGTATCACACTCCATTTTACAGTCAGAAATGTTTTAAATAAAAGTTAAATTTGGGAATATGCCCAATCTGTACAATGTCTTTTGAGGAATTAATCTCTTGCTTATCGCCATCTGTAACTGCAGTGACAAAAAGTGTCCTGTGCTGTTACTATTTCTGGAAGAATTCCACGAGTCTTTCTGGTTCCTTACCTAATCCTTTTCTGCAGTATAAGCAAGAGCACAGGAAGAAGCTCACATAAGCACTCAGACTCTTTCAAGCCGCTTACATGCTTTGAAATTTCTTAACAAATTTGGCTCCCAAAATGCAAGCATCATGCTGGCTCATGTTGGTAAAATATGAGGCCCCTTTGAGTGCAAACCTTTCCTACAACACATTGGCTGTGCATATTCCCCCCTAATCACAGAGCAATGACCTCTTTCCTCCAAGAGACAGGATTGCTCAGGAAGATCACCCATCTGCTGCATCATGCCACGTGAGAGCAGCAGGTGGGCTCCATCCCTGCAGCATGCTGCAGTGCAAATGAGTAAGGTGAGGACATGGGGAGGGACAAAACCAGGAATATAGACAGAGCAATGATTCTTTCTTTGAGCTTGTGAAGCCTGACCAGTCTTCAGCAGCCAGAGAGAACTGATTCTTTATTTCAGCCGTGATCCATTCTTTAGGACAGAATGCTGGGGTTAATTATAGAATTATAGAATTATTTAGGTTGGAACAGACATTTAAGATTGAGTCCAAACATTAATCCAGCACTGCCAAGTCCACCACTAAACCATGTCCCCAAGCACCATAACCACATGTATTTACAATACCTTCAGGGATGTGACTTCACCACTTCCCTGTGCAGCCTGTTCCAATCATTGACCATCCTTTCAGTGAAGAAATTTTTCTTAATATCCAGTTCTAAACCTTGGTGCAACTTGAGGCCATTCCCTCTCATTCTACCACAAGTTACTTTGGAGGTGACCCCCACCTCACTATAGCCTCCTTTCAGGCAGTTATAGAGAGTGATATATATTTGTAAAAAAAGTCTGATATTAGTTGCTAGCACACATGAAAATGTAACTTTATAATAGAGTCTTTATTCTATATTTACCTGTTCTGGTTTTCACAGAATCACAGTCAATTAGGTTGGAAGGGACCACAATGGTTCATCTGGTCCAACCTCCCTACTTGAGCAGGGCCATCCTAGAGCACATGGCTCAGGATTGTGTCCAGATGGTTCTTGAATACCTAGAGTGAGGGAGAATCCATGACCTCTCTGGGCAATCTGTTCCAGTGCTCAGTGACTTGCACAGTAAAGAAGTTCTTCCTTGTATTCAGGTGGAACTTCCTCTGCATCACCTTTTGACTGTTGCCTCTTGTTTTATTGGTTTCCACCACTGAGAAGAGCCTGACTTCATCATCTTGGCACTTCCTATTCATTTACTTGTGCATTAATGTATACTAACGAGGTCACCTCTCTATTGTCTCTTCTCAGGACTGAACAGGGCCAATTCCCTCAGCCTTTCCTCATAAGTGATGTGCTCCAGTCCTCTAATCATCTTTGCTGCCTTTCACTGGACCTGCTCTAGGAGCTCCATGTCTCTCTTGTACTGAGGAGCCCAGAACTGGACACAATACTCCAGGTCTGGCCTCACAAGGGCTGAGTAGAGGCAGGATCACCTCCTTCGACCTGCTGGCAATACCCTTCTTAACGCAACGCATGATTCCACTGGCCTTCTTAGCTACAAGGGCAGACTGCTGGCTCATGGACAGGTTGTTGT
>NW_008652797.1:0-621 GCF_000695815.1 Acanthisitta chloris
CCGCCCCCCCCAGCAAGAGCCGCGGCTGCCCCTGCTGGGGCTGCTTCCTTCGCCCACGCCTGGGGGTGGGGGTGTCGGGTCGCTCCAGCCAAATCACTTTTCTTCGTGGGGTGGACAGGGAGCGGGAGATGGACAGCAAAGGTTTCGGGGAGATGAGTCAATCGCCCCGCAAATACAACAGGCTAAGCGAATACAACACGGCTTTTCCCGCAGACGGGCTCCCCATCAGGGGACTCGGGGGAAAAGAAAAAAATCCCTAACACTTTTACCTTTGGAAAATTGAAGGGGGGGGGCTGTGTGTGTTCATGCTGTCTCTGCCAAGCTCGGGATTTTGTTTTCTCTCCCAGCAGGCGTTGATGACATCACGAAGTGCCCCTTCTTTGTGTGTCAGTGATGTCACCAAGTGCAGTGTGGGGGACAATGGAATCCTGAACTCCGGGCGAGGGCGAGTGGGAAGCGGCTGGTTCAGGGCTGAGCCGGGGGAGGGAAGGGAGGACACAGCTGCTTGCTGCTTTAGGGCTGAAACAGGTGAGAGACGGAAAAGCTGCCGGGGATTCCTTTTGCCTGGATTGGTGGGGGCGCAGGGGCTTCAGGCTAGGCTCTTTTTTCTTCCTCCCCCCC
>NW_008652798.1:0-1235 GCF_000695815.1 Acanthisitta chloris
ATCCCTGTCTCACGGTGGCTCCCTCAGGGCTATGGGACTCACCTGATGAACCACCTGAAGGAGTACCACATCAAGCACAACATCCTCTACTTCCTCACCTATGCGGACGAGTATGCCATCGGCTACTTCAAAAAGCAGGGGCGATCCTTCCCCTGGGCGCCCCACCCCTGGCCCTTCTGCCCACCTGCCCCTTCCCACCTGCCCCCTCTTTCCTAGGGCTTTTCCAAGGACATCAAGGTCCCCAAGAGCCGCTACCTGGGCTACATCAAGGACTATGAGGGGGCGACCCTGATGGAGTGTGAGCTGAACCCTCGCATCCCCTACACTGAGCTCTCCCACATCATCAAGAAGCAGAAGGAGGTATGGCCTGGGGGTGGGCAGGAGAGTGAGTGGGTGCTGTCAGCCACCCCCCAAAGGCAGGGGAGAGGTGTGGGGCTGTGCTGGCCCTGGGAGCAGGCTTGCAGGGCAGAGAGGGGACACTGGCAGTGTTTGGTTGGTTCTAGCCTTAGACGGGGGGTCTGTGGGGTCCCACATCATGATGTGGCTCCCTGGAGCATCCTGAAGCCCCTGCTTATCTTCTCCTCATACAGATCATCAAGAAACTGATCGAGAGGAAACAGGCACAGATCCGCAAGGTCTACCCTGGCCTGACCTGCTTCAAGGAGGGTGTGCGGCAGATCCCCATCGAGAGCGTCCCTGGCATCCGTAAGTGCTGCTGGGGGGTTTGGCAGGAGGGACCTGTCTGCCCTCCCCGTGCCCGTGGGGCAGACGTGGTGACTTTGACATTTGTCTTCCAGGAGAAACGGGGTGGAAACCACTGGGGAAGGAGAAGGGGTGAGTGCTGTGTGGGGAGGTAGAGGTCCTGCAGCAGCTGGGTGGGGCCTCAGCTTGGGCTGCCCCTCGCTCCCAGCACTGCCTTGACCCTGGAATGGAGAGAGTCTGATGGGTGCTGGCTTTGTCTGGCAGGAAGGAGCTGAAGGATCCAGACCAGCTCTACAACACCCTCAAGAACCTTCTGGCCCAGATCAAGGTGTGGACATGAGGGCACTATCACTCTGGGCTTCCTGTCTCCCCGACAGTCCTCAGAGTTGCTGCCCCTGGGATGGGCTGTGCAGGGCTCTGCCCTTGGGGGGCAGTGGGGTGACCCAGGCACGGGGGGAGTGGGACCCCCATGTGCTGGAAGGGGCAGAGGCCGTGTGTGCTCACCACTGTAACTGCCTCCCACCTCCCCCCAA
>NW_008652799.1:0-3857 GCF_000695815.1 Acanthisitta chloris
GCAGCAGCCCCAAACCCATAGTTTCTATGCTGAGGATGATGCCATATGATATGGAATATCCTTGTGGTCAACTGGGGTCAACTATCCTGATCATGTCTCCTCTCAGATTCTTGTGCTCCCCTAACCTCATCACTGCAGGAGCAGAGGGGTGGGTGGTGGTGAGTGGTGTGAGGAGCTGGAAAGTCCTTGTCTTAGAGTAAACACTATTTAGCAACAACTAAAACATGTATGTGTTATCAATATTATTCTCATCCTAAATCCCAAACACAGCACTGTACCAGTTGCTAGGAAGAAAATTAACTCTAGCCCAGCCAAAACAAGGGCACCAAGAGAGGAAATATTGGTAAGGATCCTCTTGCAGCTTTTATTTAGTCAGAAGTGGTTAGACGTCATCAAAGCAGCCAGTTCGACTTTTGAGGAATTGTTGACAGACTGTTAGAATGAGCCCTCTGAAAACAGAATAGGCTGATTACAGCCATAAACTGAGACAGGGGAGATTCAGATTAGATACTATGAAAAAAGTATTCACTGTTAGAGTGGTCAGGCACTGGAATAGAGTGTCCATGGGGGTCTTGGAGTCATCATCCCTAGAATTGTTTAAGAGATGTCTGGATCTGGCGCCAGAAGATATGGTTTAGGGGTTACAGCAGAGTGGTAGGTTAATGGTTGGATTTGATCTTAAGATCACTTCCATCCTTCACTGTTCTATGATTCTATGATACCATCTTGGTTCATTTCAAGATGCAGAGGTGGGGCAGGGGTTTGGAGGGGTGTATGTGTGTGTGTGTTCTTTTGCCTGTTTAATATATGAAAATTACTCTGTAACACTGAAAAAAATCTTTAAAAAAATTTAGCTTAATAATCTACAAATTTCAGATAGCAGCAACTTATCAGTGAAGGGTGTTTTCCTAAGGAGAGTTCCCTAAATAATTGTTTGCATCAAATTCTTATAAACATTGAGTACCTTGGCACTTAATAATTGCCTATTTTGTATATCAGTGCTGTCTATCATGAATATATTATATGCTTTTATCGTGTCTTTATTTTACATGTAGAAGCTTCCCAGAAGCTGGACGAATCTTAAAACAAGATGAAAAAGTCTTTAAAACAATTACAGGAGCTTTGTAAACCCAAGAGATAACTGCAGCCCTGTAACAAATAATACCATCTGTTTTCTGTTTAGTTAATGTATTTATAAATTCTAGTGGTTTCTTATTATTTGGTAGTTAGTAGTAAATTATTTCAAAATTTAATTGAAAAATATTTGGGTTTATGCATTCGTTTAGGAGACTAATCTTTCAACATCTGACTGCACAACCTGTCAGTATGATAGGCATATTGTCATTTACAAGGATTACAAGCAAATCAATTTATTTACATCCCTACACTAGTCTACTTCTAAAGTTACTCACGCATCAGATTAATAGAGTGAGAAATTGGTTCCTTAAAGCTGGTTCTAAAGTTGAAGGTGTGTTACTTAGCTCTATTTCTAAGTACACTTACTTTGCCATCTTTGTTCCCTTATAAATAGATAGGGGCATCTATTTGCAAGGTAGTGGTCCAAGAATGGACAGAACGCAAGTGTGGGACATTATTTTATGTGTGGTAGTATGGTAATGTGCTTTGGAAAATACTCTTCTCAGTGAAAATACCAAATTTACAAAAGGTAGGATTATTCTAGAGGATTTCATAGCTGTTTAGATGTAAGTTTGGATTAGTTTAATGTTATCAACAAATGTAAACAAGTTGGTGCAATGACACTGTTTGCAACCTGTCTGACTAAAGTCTCAGTTCAGAAAACTGTGATTGAAATTTATATATATATGCAGCCAAACACATCCTCATATTTATGTTTTGTGCACTAAGACACAGAAAAACCTGACATTTCAATTTACCAATGGAAAATTTTGAATAGTATTCAACAGAAAAAAAGAGTTGTAATTACATGATGTGGGATATTTTGCAATGAGAAATGTAATAGAGTCCCACTTGAACTTCTGCCTCTTTCCTAACATAAAGTATGTGCAAAATCCATTATACACCTGCATATGCATATAATACTAAAAATAGTTGACACAGGAAACCATAAAAGCAGAGACCATACATTTATGCCCAATGCATTGTAATAAGAGATAGCAGCTATGACATCAAAGATGTCTAACAACTACTGTGAAAAGCTGTCATTGATGAGATTTTGTTGCATTAAAATAGAACGGAATTTCCCATCCTTTATAAATAAGTTATAGTTATTTCTGTAATAAATACACACCAAGCACACATGATGTACAAACTCAATTTCCTGGAGAGAAGTAACAGGAAATAGTATTGTAGTATTAGGAATATGTTTCATGTGAGTTGGAACTTCTGAAATATTGATTGGCATTCATGTTTTTCTTATGTTTTTGTTGGCAGGCTGTGTGAGATCACCAGGTGTATACCTGTGTGATGTAATGAATTAAAGGTACACACATGATTTAAATACAAATTTTAAAGTATTTAGTTAATTACTAGTAAATTACATTAATTAAATGCATACGTGCACAGTATGATATGCTAAATAATTCAGTTAAGTCTATGTTTTAAAGTTTTCTCTTTCTTGAACTATGAAAGAAAGGGTGTTCTTTACTAATTTATTTTCCTTTGTTGTTCAGCACATGGCAGTAACCTCACACCCAATTTACTTAATATCTCTGTGCATTACTACCATTAGAGATTTTTCAGTTTGTGAATATGAACCTTATTCACAGGGTTTTTTTCAGCTTAAGAGGGCATTTCAGTATGTTAAAATGATATCAGTCTCTGGTGCAGAAGGAGAATTGTAAGTGTAATTAAATAAAAACCCCCGTAGTTTTCTGGTCACACTTCTATAAAAAATATGCTTGTGAAGGGGAGTGCTTTGTGATTCTGAGCTTAAGAGTACACAGTGCTTCCATAGACTCCATATAATTGGAGATAAAAAAGGCACTCTCGGTTAACAGCCATAATTCTCAATAAATTATGTTCATAGAATCATAGAATAAACCGGGTTGGAAAAGACCTCAAAGATCATATATTCCAACCTTACCGTGGTTACTAGACCACAGCACTAAGTGCCACATCCAGTCTCATCTTGAAAACCTCCAGGAATGGTGAATCCACCACCTCCAGGGCCAGCCCGTTCCAATGCCTGACTGCTCTTTCCGTAAAAAATCTCTTCCTAATACCTAACCTAACCCTCCCCTGACAGAGCTTGAGTCTGTGCCCTCTTGCCCTGTTGTTAGTTGCCTGGGAGAAGAGACCAACCCCCACCTGACTACAGCCTCCTTCCAGGTAGTTGTAGAGGGTGATAAGGTCTCCCCTGAGCCTCCTCTTCTCCAGGCTAAACAACCCCAGCTCCCTCAGCCTCTCCTCATAGCACTTGTGTTCAAGTCCCTTCACCAGCCTTGTTGCTCTTCTCTGGACTGGCTCCAGCACTTCAATATCCCTCCTGAGCTGAGGGGCCCAGAACATTCTGAATTTAATAACTAAATATTATATGAAGCTACACAGCCACAATGCATTATATCTTGAGCTGGTGTTATGACATAAGCATATTATTCCACTTTATTAATTCACATTTCCTGTTCTGTCTGTTACACTTCTCTAAGCCTTGAATTTTGAGGGCAGGTACTTGTCACTGCAAGGTAAGGTGATGGCAATGATTCAGTTGTATCTTTGGTGTTACTGTGGGTCATAGGCTCACTTGTGTAAAGTGTGTTTTCAGAGTATAGACACCTAGGGTGGGTTGACCTTGGCTGAATGCCAGCTATCAACCAAGCTGCTCTGTCACTTCAGTCCTCAATTGAACAGTGAAGAGACAATAGAATGAAATTGTGGAT
>NW_008652800.1:0-796 GCF_000695815.1 Acanthisitta chloris
CTGTACTTCTAACACTTGTCCTTGATCTGTGACTCCCAATAAATTGTTGTTCCTGAGATTACAAACCCCTCACAAATTTCACTGCAGTATCTCTGGGGCTGGTTGGGGGTGGTGGTCGGCACTGCTGGCCTCGTACAGGAGAGCTGTGACCTCCAGCTAGCAAAGCTTTGTCCAGACCATTAAGGAGATGCAGGACAGCAGCTCTTGGACCCACAGACCAAGGAGGATGGTTTCAGAAGGTTTATTGTGGTATGTCTGGTGGGTTTATTGTGGTATGTCTGCTTTGTTTTCTGCTCAAAAGAGCCTTGTTCAGGGAAACGAATACATTCATCAGCCATTAGACCCTGGCATGGATCAAAGGAGAATCAAAGCACATGAGCTGTAGCAGAGCCACTTGATCTTTGTCTAGGCCCAAAACTGGAAGGGTGAGAGCTCTTGGGGTCTGGCACAGCTCTTACTTAAACACACCCTCAGTTTAACCTATCGCCAAACCAGAACTTTCCTCAGGGATGCACAGGTTGCAGGACATTTTCCATAGGGGATGTGCAGCAGGAGGGACAGCAATGAAGTCCTGGAAGGTGTAGCAGCACTTGAGTCACCTCCACAAGTCTTGTGCATCTTAGGCATAAAGCCTTAGTGAAATCAGCTTCTGTCTGCTAGGGCTAGTAACACCTTCCATCAGGAATGAAGGAGGGAAGCAGGTCATAGAATCATCCAGGTTGGAAGAGACCCCTAGGATCATTAAGTCCAATCATCAAGGTCCTGGTCACTGGCTCTGAAGGAGCAACCACAAATC
>NW_008652801.1:0-19085 GCF_000695815.1 Acanthisitta chloris
TATATAAAAGCTTTAAGCATAGCATTCTCTATTATGAGCAAATGAGGTTCTTTAGGAGTAGTATCTATATCACATTTAACTATTTCAGTGACAAGTCTATTTTTTCATCCTAGTTATTCCCACAAGTGATGGTGATGTATGACCAAAATTATTCCCAATGTATCATAACCACAACTGCTTACTAAACTTAGAAGACCACTCAAATTAAATCTGTGCCAACTCTTCAAAAGCTTCAGGCTTTGGATGTTAGCAGAAGCTAACTGCAAAAATTCATTGAGGATGCCATAAAATATCACTTGGGATAACTGTGAGTTACAGTTTAATTTTGGAAAATAAGATCAGCAAGTGTTTGAGTCCAATATAAGTTACAAGGATTTGATATAAGCAGACTTTTAAGGATGCATTTGAATTTTCATTAATTTGTATCAGAACATTGGAATTAGATTCAAAGCCAGACAAGAGCTTTTCTAGCCTGGTCACTGAAGTTTGAATCAGTATTTCAGACTGTGACTTTTACTGGTGCTAAACTCTTTAGCATAGTAAAAATCCTGAAGAAACTGAACATTCAGAAAGGGCTTTATAGATATAAGAACTATTTAAGATAAGAATGGCAAGCAGAATCTGAGTCTTTATGGGATGATTACAAACCCAGTGAATTAATGTATCTAAAGACTAAGCAGTTTTACTTATACAGTAATTGTAATTGTCAAAGCAACTTAAAACCTCAGGTTGATGCTACACCTTTGAGTAGTATTTAGCTAGCCTTAATGCAGCAATCTCTCCTCTTGCTGCCCTGATAAACCCCTGGGGTTTAGCAGATCCTTTCCATTTTAATTAAAATTATAAAAACACTTTAGATTATACGGGTTCTGATTTATTTACTGGTAAATGACATATACCACAATAAGCAGCAATCTTAGTTCTTTTAATGGCAGTGATACAAAATAATATGAATACACTACAACTGTATTTTCCCAGAATGTTTCTAGGGCAGGTATAGTTCTGTTTTTGTTGTAAGATAATTTGTGTAAATTTTACAAGCTAAATATAAAACCCACTGATATTCCACAACAATATTATATAGTTAAGCTACTAACACATGACAGTCATTTTCACTGGACTGTATCCAAGTGCCTTTTACAAACAGAGATTACATCTCTTTTCCTAATCCTTTATGCTGAAACCCTTTACCAAAGTGAAAGGGTGACTGAATTCATGCAGAACATACAGTAGCAAGGTGAAACACAAGATGTGTGAGCCACATTTTCACTTGATGAATAGATAGGATTCATGTAATACAAAATTTAAACTGCTAAAAAATCCAATCATGCAGCCACTGAAGATGATGGAGTTGAAAGCCTGTTCCTTCTATGACATTTAAACTAAAGCTAAGGTGATGTAAGACTGCATATTTATCAGGTTACCTTGTATATTTTAAATTTATATCTTGTGCTATCTTCACAAAAGATACATATAAAAATGAAGTAACTATAAGGAATTCCAAATATATTCATTTTCTATAAAAATTAATACAGAAGCAAACAAAAATTTGGAGAATAATTATATACTTTAATTACATTGTTCTCAGCAATCATCTTAAATTTCTACCTGCACAGTTAAAATAAATTAAAACACCATTACCCTCATGGCCTTCTGGTTTAGCCAGCCAGGCTTGAGTGCATTTCTGCCTTTAATTAAATATGGACAGATAAAGTCTTTTGTTCTTTTTCTGATATGTTTGACACCTGCTGTCTTTGTAAGCAGGGAAATGAGTCAGGAAGTTCCAGCAGAGAGGCTTTTAGTCAGAAGAAACACCTGGGTCCCCATCTAGCCCTCACATCACATAACACTGTCTTACACCCATAACACAAGAGATGAAAAGCTGAACAAGTGGTGAGTTTTCAGCTCCAGATACAATATAGGCTCAATAAGATTCTGTTGAAATAAGTGACAAAACAAAAGCCATATGCTGATCCCATTTTTGCTAAAGGGATGGAAAAATTACCTTCTTTTTTTCCCTTCCTCATTTGTTTTAAGATGATTTATGAGGGAATGGTTTTGCAATACAGTTCAAGCAAGAAGTTGAGGCCAAATCTACCATGTTTTGTAGGCAAGTATTTCACAATTTCTCACAATATGGTCCTGGCCAAAATCACCATATCTGTGGACTGTCTCCACTTCAAAGTTATCTTCAATTATAGTAGTCCCTGAATCAAGTTTATTCCATGCAGTAAATGCCTTATCTTGGCAAGGCAACACATTAAACACAAGCTCCATCTCCACCACGGGTATGGACTAAAACTAATGCTAACATGCCAGATCTTTGAGAGGTTATTTCTGCCTGATTGGTTTCTAGTTAAACCCCACATCCACCATGCAAATTCAGATTGCCTGCACAAGCCAATGCCAAGACGCATGGGGAAATAACCTATAGAGCAAATCAGCATATGGCATCTGAAAGAAAAAGCTGTGGGATTCACCCTGCAGGTTTCAGAGGCTACACATACTAGTGGCTGTAGTCCCACTATGAAGACTGGTGGTATTTCACACTGACACTGTTTTCACTCAGACTAATTTTATTTGAGAGAAATTATTAATTTGTAAGCAAATTCAAGCTGGCTACAGTTAAAGGTACACCTTACAACTACATTAAATTCCTGTACAAACAAGTACAAGTAAAAGGGGTAAAGATGAGGACATGACCCCTTCCAGATTCAATAACTTTGGTTAGAAGTTCATCTCACTTCATAAAATTTTGTGTTTCTTCATTCTTCCTTTTGTTCCTGTCCACACTACCTGTACCCATGTAAGAAGTAAAAGCTTTCTTTGTCCTGTCTCATAGTCTTATTGAGGCAGCAGATGAGCCCTTAATGCTGCAGCAGGCCTTATCATAGAATCATACAATCACGGAATCAACCTGGTTAGAAAAGACCTCAAAGACCATCAAGTCCAACGCTACCGTCATTACTAGACCATGGCACTAAGTGCCACATCCAGTCTCATCTTGAAAACCTCCAGGGATGGTGAATCCACCACCTCCCGGGGCAGCCCATTTCAATGCCTGATAACTCTTTCTGTAAAAAATCTCTTCCTAATATCTAACCTAAACCTCCCCTGGCAGAGCTTGAGTCTGTGCCCTCTTGTCCTGCTGCTGCTTGACTGGGAGAAGTGACCAACCCCCACCTGACTACAACTTTCTTTCAGGTAGTTGTAGAACATTTTAGAACATCACAAGCCCCAAATCAGCCCTCTATCTTCAGTCTCCATCTCAGTTATTCACATTTCTCAATTCAATCCCACTATTCCATGTATCAGGAACAACATGGTCAGCAGGACTAGGGAGGTGATTCTGTCCCTGTACTAGGTGCTGGTGAGGCCACACCTTGAGTACTGTGTGCATTTCTGGGCCCCTCAGTTCAGAAAGGACATTGAGGTGCTGGAGTGGGTCCAGAGAAGAGCAACGAGGCTGGTGAAGGGACTTGAGCACAAGTGCTATGAGGAGAGGCTAAGAGAGCTGGGGTTGTATAGCCTGGAGAAGAAGAGGCTCAGAGGAGACCTTATCACCCTCTACAACTACCTGAAAGGAGGCTGTAGTTAGATGGGGGTTGGTCTCTTCTCACAGGCATCTAGCAGTAGGACAAGAGGGCATAGACTCAAGCTCTGCCAGGGGAGGTTTAGGTTGGATATTAGGAAGAGATTTTTTACAGAGAGAGTAATCAGACATTGGAATGGTCTGCCCAGGGAGGTGGTGGATTCACCATCCCTGGAGGTTTTCAAGATGAGACTGGATGTGGCACTTAGTGCCATGGTCTAGTAACAACAGTAGGGTTGGACTCGAAGATCTTTGAGGTCTCTTTCAACCAGGTTGATTCTATGATTCTATGATTGTCTTTTCCCAGCTTTCAGAGGCTGGCAACAGAGATTTCCCCATCTTCTCATTAGCAACTGGGCACTTCATAAAGAGAGTAACAGTGGGCTGAGCTGCTCAAAACTGCTGGGCTCCTTCTAGCACTTCCCTCCTACATTTTCCTTCTTTTCGTCCAATATACTGCCTGATTTTGAGCATCCTCAGTCAGCTATTTGGCTGTCAAGAAGCAGACGAGTGATTCAGAGATCAGATCAAAGGACAGGTAGGACTGCAGCTGAGCAGAAGATATACAATTTCTTCTCTTATCAAGTCTCCACGGAAAATCCCACCATTCATAAAATCTCTATGAGTTGGCAACTGCTTTACACAGTATGGCTACAGTTTAATTAATGTTTAGAAAATATTCAGAGAAAATTGCCAGGAAAGACTCCACTCCACCCAAGTGGTGAGAGCAGTGTCTAGCCCACAGGTAGCCATGTTGCTTCCCTGGGTTTCAACCCATGAGGACTCTCAGACTTGAAAAAACAGCTTTCTGTCACAAACTGGGTTTTGAGATTTGTGGTATGTTTTCATGTCTCATTAGGGTGAAAGCACAGTAAAAAAAAGGAAGGCTGGTGTTGAGAATATTATTCTGAGAATAAATTAGAGCCACAATTCTGAAGTGGGTAGAAGAGGTGCTGAGTGCTGATCTCCAGGTGTGAATCAGTGACCACATGCAAGCACTGAGGAGCCAGAAAACAGCTGGTTTGGAGAAGAGGATAACAGTGGTTCTCCTGCAACTCTTATTTATGAACAGCATGCTAAAATGATGTTAGCATGTCTTCAATGTGTTTGGCAGATATTAAGTAATCCGTCCTTTCATTGATGAAAACATTACAGTATTATCTCCTTTACTTCAGAAGTGAAGCAGAGGAGGTTAATAACTTTAAGGAAATGACAGTGAAATAATATGGTTGAGTCACATTTAGAATTATTATGTTTCCAGTTCATGCTTCTGTGCCACAATCTACATATTGTGGATTTCCTGTTTTTTTTAAAAAAAAGTAACAGACAGGCATAGTAAAATTATATAATTTCTCAAATTTTTAGACTTCTGCAATGTAATTCCCTTCCTTTTCCATATTTTCTAAAATTTATTTCCCAACCAATATCTCATAAACATTTCCAAATACTGAAGCTCTCCATGAACAAATTAAGTATCACTGCCTGCTTGGATTTTCCTACATATTGATTATTCTTAAAACAAAAAAATTTTTTTTTAGTGTTGGTGATTAAAAGAACCCTCTGCTTATGCATCCTCTTTCAGCTCTAGGTGCATGTGCATCATTTTTTGAGTGCAAAATTCTCCAGCTATTCCACTTTGAAATGGATTCTCTGTTTTTTATAGTTCTCTGGACTACCTCTAGTGAAATTATGGCAACTTTAGAAAACTGCTGTAATGCTACAATGCCACCATCTGGTTACAGTCAAGGATCTGATCTTGCAGATGGTAAAGGCACTGAGCCTCAAAGAATTCAGCAAGGCACCACTGACAATATAGGCTGGATACGGAGCAGATGTATGCACCAAACTGGTCTTGTTTGTTGTGGGGTTTGATTAGCCAGAGATTGAGAGCAGCACTAAAGAGTGAGCAAAGCATCTGCTTTTCCTGTCTTTTTCTTCATGTGCCACATCAGTTCTGCCTAAAAGGCTCCGAATCCTGAATAAATCATACACATACATGTGATTGCGCACAGCATTTGAAGAGCAGTTTACCTCCTTCTGATGCCCTGAAGCCTTCCTCTGGGAGCCCTGAGGAGCCAGGCTGGGGAAGGCTGGGGGCTTGTACCCACAGCCCCCACTGCCCATCCCAAGGGCAGAGCTGCCTCTGGCCAGGGCAAGAACAGCCAGTCACAACCTCCCCAAATCCTGCTCCAAAACCTGAAAAGGTATACTTAGGAAATCCCGAATATTTTAGCCATTCATTTGGAAATAATATCATGGGAAATAGTGTCACTCTTCTTGGAGCAAACTAGTGCTTGGAGCAAAACAGTGCTTTCTTGCTTTGGAAACACCTGAGGAAGTGGGAAAGAGCAGAAGCTAGCATGGGAGCACAAAGCGAAAGAAAAGCAAGAAAAACACAAAACTACATAATCTTTGAATATCAATCACAGCCAAAAGAGGTGTCTATTTCAGTGTCTAAACCTGACTAACTGGAATCTGATTTTACATATGTTGACTGCAAAGCAGCACTGCAACATTTCTGCTCACTTCTTGCTTTATTGTAAAGTGATAGTTGGTGGGGATGCCAAGAAGCCACATTTTGCTTCCTGCAGCAGAGAGAAAAGGCATTAGGCTGGTTTGGAAACATATAATTTGTTCCTGCATTCTATTCTGAATGATCATCTGAAATCAAAACCATTTGGGACTGCTAAAGTGATTTCTTCTGAATGTAAGTAAAATGTGAGATAAAATGAAATAAGCAGAAGAAGCAAGTCATGAGTCAAAGGGCAGCCTCTCTTATTGCAACATGTTTTCATGGGCTGAATGAAACAGAACAGAAATATTAAGAATGTAAAAGGAAATGAAAGAGTTAACAGTGGTGTCTCAGAAAAATTCACTTTAAAAAATACAGCTTGGAAGATTAAGTCATAAAACCACCCTGCTCTTGAGAACCACCAAGGCAGAATTACTTGTTTTCCATGTTTTTATTGGAGGGGGAATCAGTCTAAAGAGAAGGGTACATAGGGCCTGGCACATGTATAACAGGACCAGGAAATTATATCCAACAGAAAGGTAAAAGCAGGAGATGAAGGGGATGAGATGGAATCCTATTTTTCTATCAGTGTTACCAAAGGACAGAGAAGATGGTTCAGGTTCATATCTAAAAAAAACTATTATTCCTGGGATCATGGTGAACTTGCTATAATTAGATGTATAAAACAAAATCAGCAAAACATAGATTCACAACTCAAAGATTAAACAGCAGATGGCAAATTTGCCCCAGGACCCTTCCTGTGTGCATTAGAATTGTAGGAATTGCTAAAATTCTGCACTTAAAATAAATATAGTAGGAAATCCAACAATAACCCAGAAGAAAACATAAAACTGTAGATAATATGTGTTTTAGCATGAATTTTAACAGATCTAAAAGGCACATTCTAAGTGCAATTAATTATTGCTTTTTACCTTATGCAAACACGAACATCTCAGAAAGAAAGATGTAAACAGCTTTTTGAATGTAGCATGGTCTGCATTGTGTAGATGAGAATATTTGAGCCGATAAATTCTCGAACAAAAGATGTGTTGGACTCATATCTGTTGCTTTACCAACAAGTGTGACCTATTCAGCTTTTTTTACAGTTGCAGAGGCCATGTTCCTTCCAATCCATCACAATGGGACCGACTGGCACAGGCACTGTAGTTCCAACAATTTGAAAGACCACTGGGCAGGTGGTACATCAGCTGAACTGAAATATTTTTGCTTTAGGGAGTAGATTGGCTGGGAAATAGGTCATCAGTCAACCATGAAGTCTGTTCTCAATATTCCATTTCCTGTGGGCACATTGAGAATGGACTCCAATGAAGTACTCCGACAAGAGCCCGACTCTGACCCACCTTTTGAGGCTGCTCCACCACATGACCTGCATACTTCTGTGCACACCTGCACACTTACACAGGGAATCCTTATGTGTTAGTGTGTGCATTTTAACAGAAAGTAAAATAAGAACTTATTTTTTAAAAAATTAATTTTGTTTGAAGAAACATCGTTGGTATGGTTATTTCCACATTCAGCATTTCTGAGCAACAACTTAGTTGCCTGACACAGACACGCTGCACCCAGCATATGAGATACTGCAGTTGCCTTTCCAGAGGGGCACAGGTATCCCATCGGTCTTAAAGGCATCCACCAGCCCCATGTGACTAAGTGAGTCAGGGTATTTTAATTAGAAACCTATCTTTAGACAATCAAATAAAGCCCTGAATATTTCAGAACAAAAATCCCCAGTGTTTAACAACAGGCAGGTAGTGTATCAGGAATACTGAGTGGCCTAATTGCTTGGACTTCAATTTTAAAAAATAAATAAATATAATAATCCAAACTACCATTTTTAAGCTGTATAAAGTTTGTGGAGTTTAATTATTTTCATGCAGCTGGGACAAGAAGCCAAACTGTTGGAGTAGAAGATTCCTGTCACACCCTGCTTGAACCAAGTGCAGTCGTAGAAGAGAAAGACACAACATCCAACTACTAACAATAATTGCAAATGATTACTATTTACAGAGTATTCATCAGCATACACTTCATCAAGACTGTTACCACAGCTTTCACTTAGAATAAGAGATTGAATTGTGGTATTTCTGATGACACAAATCTAGTTTTAAGTCTTTATCTCGCTGCAAACAAATGCCTTATTTTTTGCTTTCTGGGTTTCTACATTCTGCCAAATATCTGTTTTATGGGCTACTTTCTCCTCACATTCATCCAGTCTCACATTACAGTTTTCTTATACATTTCTACTATTGTTATCTGCAGATCTCTCTGTATTACCTAGATGACACTAGTTTTCATAATACCTCTCAGACTGGTACTTAAAAACTTTTACTGTCAAAGCATTTTTTTCCTGCTTATAGCATTAACATCTTTGTTAGACAATATCCTGGCTCTGAAAGTCCTTGCCAAACAATAGTCCTCATGTACATGCTTGCTAAAATCAGCTGTACAGTTGATTTTACTCCATACATACTCCATAGAGGAACTAGTCTCCTAAGAGAAAAATATAGTGCTGATGGCATGGTACCCACTTGACATTATCCCATCATAAATCATTGCCATTAATCATTACAAATTTTACTGTAAAATAGCCTGAAATAAGAAGTAATATGAAGATGTTCAAATCTCTCTTGATTTCTATTAATGTCAAAAAGATGTTTTATGAGATCTTCTTAAATGATTCACCAGACCCTAAATAATGCAGCTATATTTTTACATTAAATAAGTCTACATATTTTCACATATATTGTAATACATGTGTTAATATACTGTCATCCTCCCAAGATATGATAGGTAGGACAGAAGCACCATTCTAGGGTGTGCTTGCTGAACCAGGGAAAAATTAGTAATCCAGTGATGGAGATTTTCAGGGGGAAAAAGCATATGACAGTGTGAGATGAAATTCTAGCTACAGGCACGTGCCCAAGGAATAGCCATTGGAAATGGAAGCAGGCAGCAGGTAGCTGAGTGCAGGACCAGTAAAAGCTGAGAGCTGAACAGCAAACTTTGGGAAGAGCAAGCAGAGGAAAGCAGAAAATAACACTTATGGATGAGAGCTCTTCCAGGCAAAAGGATGTCCAGGCAGGAGAGCAGAAACTCTGGTATTGAGATGCAGCTCAGTAGTACCTTGAAAATGCCTGATCCCTTTGAGCAGGGACCCATGAAATCGCCCTCTTCATGTGCTCCTGGAGCTGTTATGTGTGGAAGGGTTAAGACAAAAAGAACTGCAATCACAGGACATTTATCTAGCCAGCTCACCCATGAAAGGGTCCTTTACAAAAGCAGTCCAAGACCAGGAAACAGAAGACACATAGGACTAAGTTATTGATACTCTGTATGCCAGCTTATAAACTATACTCTATTGTTGTGTTGCTCACTGATTTTCATCAGTCAGCTCCCCAATGAAGAGCCTTTCTATACTTCTTAATTCATCTAAGGCAGTTTTTCTCAGCCTATAGATTGCAAACTGGTAGGATTCAGAAAGAATAGTAGTCCACAAACAACTCAACATACTCAGGTATCAACATCATATGCATGGAAACATGTAGGTGCACACAAAACAGAGGAAATCAAGTAAAGAAATGATATTTCAATGCTTAGCTAAGTTTTATGTGATGGCAACTGAAAACATCTGTGGTAAATGATTTTGCCTGGGCAATCTACATGTCCTAAAGGTCAAGTGAAAAATTCTAAGCCTTTATGAAAAAAAAAAAAATAAAACAGTGCTCTCATTTGGGTTATTACCACCAAAAAAAAAAAAATTATAATTTCTTCCTCCTCTTTTGGAAGGCTAGGTTTTGAAACTGCTTATAATTTTATTTTCTAGAAATGTGTAAATATATATTTATTCAAAAGTTCTAACCCCGAACAAAGTTCCCATTTATTTATTCAACTATTCTCAAACTCAACCCAAATAATTTCTTTTGTTATGTCAGGTTGGGCCCCTGCATCAGTGCAGAATAACATGAAGTATTAAAGTCTTATTACTTGGAGCAAAATCTCTCTTCTGTAAAGTCAGAGCAATCTCTTTTTTTTTTTACAAAAAGGACTGTCTTGTGGAATAACATCTTCTGATGCCATTTAACTGCAGCTACATTTATCTTGTTCCGGGAGCACATACTGCTACAGTAGTTAACAGAATTTCTGTCCACTACAAGACAATAAAGATAGCAGATGTGGAGTCACAAGACCCAGAGACCTCTACCAATTAAAGGTCAAAATCTGTCTCACTTCACAGAATGCAGCATTTGAGCATGAGGTCTTGTGTATATTTGTCATTTTGTTCAGTCAGAAAGATATGACAACAAATAGCTGGTCAAAAGCTGTCAGGGTCAAACTAAGCTTGATAGAGTGCCCTAGGTCACCTTTGTGATTCCAACAGCAGAAATCGCCCCGCTGTCAGTTTGTATTTTAGTCAAATAATACGTGGCACAAAGTAGAACTGTATTCCACCACTAATTGCTTCTTTGACCTTCTTGTTAACCAAACATTTTGATTAGAAATAATGTACCATGCCATCATGTTCCACGGCAATGTAACATCTGCCACTTAACAGATTTGTAGTATTGAACGTCCTCTCACCTCACACCCAGAGGAACCACGATTAGGATTGTAGTAGTTTTTGTTGGAAGAAAGTGAAAATACAAGAAGATAATAAAGAATTCTATATAAAGGAGTGCATACTCCAAAGAATCTTCACATTTCAATGTCCTTTTGGTAAAACAGGAACAGCTTTAAATTTTGTTAGTTTTCAAGGAGATGTTTTTAACACTGATTTGGCCTGCAGTTGGCAAGTAAAAAGAGGGATGTCCAGGTAAATACTTCAACACTCTCTAGCTAAATGATTATTTCTTACTTTCATGACAAACTCCCCTGTACATTTTTTAGCATGTCTGTAGAAATGGATACTTAATTAAGAAGTCATTTGTTACTGCTTTGGAATTCTGAGATGCAATTTATTCATTATTCCAGTGAATGTGATTGCAGGGAAAGCTTGGACTCATAAAATGTTCTGAACTCATCCAAGCAGGCTCAGTAAGCCCAAAGGGAGACTGCAAAGCACTAAGCCCTGATCTCCGGCAGACTGGTTTCACAGCAAGTTAGAAACAATCAAAGCTTTCATGATCCTCTATTCCAAATTTTCTGTATAACAGATCTCTCTTTGTCTCCAATTTTACATACACGCCCCTTTTACTTTTTTCTTTCCACTTAGCATTTTCTTTTATTTTCCTTTTCATATTATTTTTCTCTAAAGCAGAAGCAGACTTCTTTTCATACCATTTATAAGTTTCCGCCCACCCATCTCTTTCCTTTTTCCATTCCCCAGATAACATTAGTCTACTTACAGTATTTTAAAGTAGTAACAACACTACAGTTTTTAATGGGAAAATAAGCCTTTCTCTTTCTATGCATGCAATAGGAAGCACATGTTAATGCATAAAACTTAAGACCTCTATTACAATTTCCTCTTCTCTCACCTTCTGGAAAAAAAAAAACCAAACCCAAAACAAACATCAGTTTTGGCATAATCGTGGTAGAAGGTAAGATTTACAATTTAAAATCAGTCTTTTCAGTTTCTTCATTTATTAGCAAATATACTGACAAGAAATGTATTTGAGCATCCTCAATTCTCAATATACACAGTGCTTTTGACAGCCAGCAAATAGCACTAAAGCTCTATTATCCTGAAATTTCTTACATTTTTACATGTTTTTCTGTTACTCCATAGTTTTTCTTTGGCATTTTTTACTCATTGCATTTTGTAGAGGTGGTCCTATTTTGCTTGGTAGTGCTGTTGTGAGCAGTTTTTAAAGCATCTGTTCAACAGAATGCATGTTTTATTTTGCACATGTATGTAAGGGAATAATGGAAGAAAATATATTTACATCTGGAGTGGCAGGAGTAAGAAGTCTGACAGAGGTTTTTCTCACTTCGGTCTACACGCAAGTAATGCGTTTGGCCCCGAAGGTGTAAACCTCCAGTGATGCATATCCATGGAAAGATTCTCAAAATTCCTTTGGTTGTAATTATGGCAGCACCCTCATGGGAAAGACTGGGGGATAGGGTCAGTTGTCCTGCAGGCCACCTTAGTCCTGGGAAGAGGTGCAAAGAGCTGTTAGATGCTGCTGGAAGCAGAACTACTGTGCCATTGTGGCCCAAGTGTGCAACCCTCTGTTTGCTATGGCAACCTCGTTATCCCATGCACAGTGAGGAAAATATTTTAGCAACCCTGTTTCAGAACCACTGGGGAACATTTTATTAATTTCCTTTGTGCAAAATGTTTACCTCTGTGCCTTCACAAATTGGTTTCCTGGCCCCAGGAACCTTTGCAATTTTAATGAAGGAGCTCTATCTATCTGCTGCCTACATTCTTGCACTGGGTTTTTTTGCAGATCCCCAAGCAGAAAAATTAAGAAATAGTAAACACTTTGATTATTTCCCTTTGCAAAAAAGCTTATGGTATTGCAATGTTCTTTTGACTGTGGCTTTACAAATCATGAGCACCAAAAGTCAAGTTGTGGAAAACAGCTTACTACTGCTGCTTGTATATGGGCATGACCCTCATTTTCATAATCCTGATGTAAAGACAGGAAGATGTAGAAATTATTTAAATTTAAAAAAATCAGAGTAAGGCCTTGATTCTTAAAATAGACTTTCAGATATATTTAACTTTACATATCTAATTAGTCTCTGAGTAAAATCACACTGAAACCACTAATTTGGTGTAAATAAAAATCTGATGTACCTCAAAACCACCTTATTTTAGTAAAACTGGCACAAAATCAACCATCTACATATTTTTCACGTGAGTCCTTTTATTGGATGCAAACTATTTCAGCATTTCAGAAGTGGCTACTGCAGTTAAAAACACTTTAAGGTGTATAAATTTTGTATTGAGGGGAAAAAATATAGGTTAATTACAAGGTAAGATGGTAAATGGAAGGGATTGTCCAGGCCTCCCTTCAGCATTGATATGATGTTCTGTGTTCATATATTTAGTATAAGTCTCCCTTCAGGGCACTCCTGGACTACCACAATGGGAATAACTCAAAACAGTGACATTAGTGAAGGTAGCAGGAGCCAAGAGGGAGCTGAAGGGTTCTGCTGGTTGAGAAGTACATACAGGCAAGATCCACTTTGATTGATGAAGGTATATGAAGGGATATAGAAACACAGTTAAATTGTAGATAATATTCCCAGTGTGTTTTACAGAGGCAAATGATAAACTGAAGCTCTCCCTTGGGTCTCCCTCTCTGCCTAAGCTTGATCCAGGCTAACGAGTACATGGACCCAAATTCTGCATCTAGTGTTCATTCAGCTGACACACGTAAGAAAGGATGAAACCACTTCACTCTATGACAACAGAACCAACTGGACAGACCAAGGGGAACTTGGATCATTTGTAGGATAAAGGATTGCACAGGGAGGTAACACACTGTAATTAGAAGAGATTTCTAATAAATCAATAGAAACTGGAATCATTATACTGCCAAGTAGATAGGCTGCATGGAACTTATTTCAACATTTGTCCCTCAACTTTTAGCAACCTGTCGTTGCTCAAGATAAAATGTTCATACTAAAGTGCCTATAATATAAGCAATCATGATCGTATGTGCAAATTGCTGGTGAAATTTGACCAAGTTCCTTACTTGGCACTTCCTTACTCCAAAGCTGACTTACACTTCATTAAAGCCACAGAAACTGTCTTGGCTAAAGACCAAGTCAACTTCATACAGAAAGCATGTAAAAAATACCAGATATAAGAGTTTTCTTTCCTAATATTATTAACATGTTATATTGCATTCCAGTCAAATGATCAGGCTAACTTATATTTTAGAACTTTCTAGTTAAGGTATATTCATAAGATGTGTAACCTGGAGAAATCACTGTGTCTAAAAATTACCATCATTAGAGAACCAGAGTTGCCTTGTTAATACTAAAATGTATTGTGGTGGGAGTAATACACTGAAGAGCCATTGTTTTAATAGTCTTTAATCCTTCCCATTTGTCAATACACTGAAGTTATTTAATGAACTGTCTTTTTTTAAATATCACTCCAATACAAAATGAACATGCTGTGCATAAAATGAAATTCACTCTTATGCAGATTAAAAGAAAATTAACATAACCTTCGACATGCAGCTTGTTAAGAACATACAACCATTGCCCAGAGAATGAAATCACTGGGTTTGTACCACCTTGTTTAAGATGGTGTCGTCTGCAAAAAGTGAAAGGGATACCCTAGAGAATAGCAGAATAAGGGACAAGATATGCTACCCTAAAACTGTGAAATCAAGAAGCATTATCTACATAAAGCTATTGTACACACAATGGCTTCTAAAGAATTGAAAAGTATCTTCCTTAGTACTTTTAAAATGTGGAAATCAGTTCTTATCCTCTAGAACCAGTACAAGTCTTTCACTTAATTTGAATGCAAATTTGGTCTCTGTCTCGGGTAAAATTCTGCATGATTTAGAAAAGATGACAATTAAGTTTGCTTGAGTTTTCATAGTTCAAGCAATGAATGTGCCATGAAAACAAATGCCAAAATAATGATTGCTCTTAAAAACAAAGTAATTGGAACACTGAAGCTGTAATACAAAACAGGAGCAAATAGCCTTTTTCTGATAAAATATATCCCTATTTACTTCTCATCCAGATCTCACTGGTCAGCTGTTATTCTCCATTTGCTCTTGTTTTCTAGCACTGGTCACAGTCCACTGTTTTGCTCCCCAAACAATTTATTCCCCATGGTTCTACCATCTTTTCCTCACCTTTCTATACTGTAGTTGTGCCTGACTCCACACCACAACCAAATCAATGCAACCCCTAATAGAATCTAGGCAGTAATCAGGGTATTAATAGTCAATGTGTGTAACGGCCTGATTGATTGTGTCCATCCACCAAAAGCAGACGTCTCTCCAGTCAACTGATCCTAACACAGAAATAAGATACTTATTTCACATTAATCACATCCAAGTCACTGGGGCATCTCAGTCAAACCAGTCAGTCACTTCAATGAAAATGATTGCAAAACAAATTTCATGCAATCACTAGAATTTAGAACAGGAACATATTATTTGCACATAGAGGTCAGGTGGTGTATATTTCATATGAACATACAGAAATTATTTTTTTAATAATTAAGTATTTTTAATGACTTTTTATAGAAGGTGATACTTATTGCAATTATTTTCTGCCTCTATTCTTGTCCACATTTACATATACAATGAAGGATGAAAATTATTGCAGGTGAAGTAACAACTTAAAGTCTTCCTCCTTGGCAATTTGAGAAAATGTGTTTACAACAAAAGAAGTTACACAGCTCATGCCTTGCCCCCACCCTTCCTCAGCTGCAGTCTGAGATTGGGACGAACGAAGATAGTCGGTTTTTTAAGGCACACCCAAACCTGCTCTTTCCAGTACTGACATCTATCAGATTACCAAAACTAGAGTAAACTGAATTTGAAAAATGTTAAACATAGAGAATCAAGAAATCATTCACCGCTTACTAGCAGACTACAGAAGTAGCTTCATCTGCATATTCTTGTTCTTTCTCATACTATTACTTCACTAAGACTCTCAGTGAAAGACACCTTGTGAGTAAATAGTTCTGTAGTGCATCTAAGCAGTATGTTTACAGGATATTTTTTGCAATGAAAATAGGTTTAACTCACATAAAATTAATTATTTTGTCCATCAGTTATGCTCACTGGTATTTAATGTATATATTAAGAATCTATAAATATGTTCATTCTTTAACACAAGAAACGATTTGGCTTTAATTAATGTACAGAGCAGTTCACTGCTTTACATATTTTCCTTTTACCCCTCTGGTAAATGAATGTTAATTAGTATATGAAAGGATAGGGTATCATAACATCAACCTTTAATCCATTTTCAGAAATGAATATTGGCTCAATGGCAAGATCAGCTGCAGTGAAATTCTTGTAAATCATCTAAACTAGTGAACAAAATCTGTTCATTAATCCTTCCTGACAGGTAAATTTCATTCCGTTTCTACGTTGTCAAGTTAGAACATGGAGCAAATAATCAAAAACCTTTAAATCAAATATAGCAAATCAAGACTAATTGAATATGTTTCAAGTGTGTCAATAACTAGATTCATTTTTCAAAATCTAATAGGAAAGCTTGTTAAACTATAAAAATACATGCCCTTCTAAGTCTGGGAGGGCAGGAAAAATGTTGGCACAGCAGGTTTATTTTTTTGTTAACTGCATTCCCTGAATGTGTGACACAATGTTCATCATGGGAATACACATACATCTTCATATGTACTTGCTGTGCATATATCAAACAGCTATGTAAAGTTTTGAAGTAAAATAATTCTTTCATGAACTAAGAGCTCTTGAATTTCACATCCTGTATAATTACATTGTTTTACAGAATCACACATTTCTGCCCAGACCATTAATTCACCTGGAATTTGGAATGTCTTTCCAGGGAAATGGGACTGGCTTTCATATTATGCTGAAGATTAATGACTATTAGTAAATTGAATAGAGCATAAATTTCCAACTGTTTGATCTCCATTCTATAGATTTGGTCAAAAGCAAAATAACCTTTTTCCACTTAATCACTGTCAGCAAGAGAAGTTTAAGAAAATTCATTCGAGGGCCTGCTCAAGATATTTGCCAAATATTTCTAGTTTTGCTTATACTATCCCATATTTACTAATATTAGCAATGATTTCAGTACTACTGCTGGATGAGAGTTGTCAGCCATCACATTGAAACACTGGGTGGAGCAGTTTTAAATAAAAGCTCCCAAATCTAAGTGTCTACATGAGCTGCTGTCAGTTGAGAATAGAGCTTCATTGTGCTGCCTACACATAGTCCTTCAGCAAGGATATATGGTACTGTATCAGCTCACACACTGGAAGAAGTGGTTCTGATTCTTCTAGCTGCAAAGCAGCCAAGTTACTACAGTTTGGACTCTGTCATCACCACTGCAGCTCCGCTTGCCCTGCTCACGTGCTACAGGACAGCACCCTTCAATGAGGGCATGGCCAGAGATGGGCTCACCTGTGGCACCTGGGTTGTACCCCCTGGCAGAGCTTCTCCTCAACACATAGAGCCCATATATCTTAATTGCCTTATTAACTTCATCCCCCTAATTAATATAAGTTTGTATTGTTGGAAGAAGTGTGTCATTTAACTGGACTATCAGCTGCTGTGGTCCTATTTCACTTGGGCTGGCAACAAATTCTTCGCTCCTTACAAAGTGTTCTCCTTTTTTCACAAATCACATCACAAATTTGAATGTGACAAGGCACCTGGGGTAGCTCAAGACTTTGAGTAACACCAGGCTACAAGGAACAGGAAGATATGACACAGGATCTATAGAAATCCTTCTAGAGTCTTCTGAAATGGCAAATGGAATCCAGGCAAGCCCTCTAAGGGATCCCAACCTGCTCTAGATATCTAGTTATGGGGGAAAGCAAAGCAGTACTTGAGTCAGCATGAGAGCTCAGATGTCCAGCCCACGTGTAAGTGTCCTGTAGATTTCTACTATTCCATGCCTTCATCTGGAGGAGAATACTATCCTTTGCATCTGTTATATTTACAGTAACACAAACTGTGAAAATCTAAAGCCAAGAATACAGCCATCAATGACTTTTCCTGTTGAGCTCCATAGGACATAGTGGACCTGAATTTTAGTCTGTGGAGATGAAAACCTCTTTGGTTCCATTTGTGTCTGCTCTTGGTCTCCAAAGAGTCATTCAAATGTGCCTACACCAGAGCATTTTAATGAGTTTAAATGAGGCTGCAGTCTTTTCCTGGGTTTGCTATACAGGAGTCTATTTCATGGTAACTAAATAATTAATCAGTGCTACTCTGCAATTAACCAAATAATATCAGATATTACATTAAAATTAATGAGCTCATTTCAGATTGTGTTCTCTTTTATGGCAAACCAGACAGTTACATTTCTGTTTCTCTAAGTACTTCTGTTTTTAAATCAAAATAAATATTTTAAATTATCACTTGTCAAACTGAATTGTTCCAGGAAGCTGACTTTTTTGATAGTACTGTTTTGTCCGTCACAACTTTATTTAATTGCTTTCTTACCAGAAGAGTTTATGCATGGCATCCATTTTAGGCTGCTACAAGAACTCTGAAATACTTTATCAGCAAATTTATTCTATGCTGTTCTTCAGATGCTCTAGATTTCACTTCATCTTATTTGAATCTTCAATATTTTTGGTAAGGTATTTCAAAATGTGGAAACAAATATTTTTCACATAATCCTGAGACAGAGCTACAGGTAGAACCTTTGATCTCACTTCTGGACCTTAAAATAAATACTCCCTTCCCAATCCTACTGCATAATAAATCCATTAAAAAATTAGGTGGAGTTACTTACATAATAATCTCTATTTTAGAGCTGAAAAGCTGATTCTGGGATTCCAGAAAATTTTAAACTTGAAATCTGAGAAAAAATTGGTGATGTCAAGCCATCACTCAGTTTTCATCTCACTTCTCTGTAAGTTTCACAACTCTGTTACACATAATTTTAAGTAGAACAGTTAATTGAAGCATTTTCTCTTGCTTCAGTTAAATAAAAGTTATCCAAAACAAATTCAATATCTTAATTCAAATGAAAACTCATCAACTTAAACTTAACACAATCTATGCAACCTTTCAAACAGAACATTACTAGAAATGGTCAGCTGCAAAAGATGGTCTTTTCTTCCTTATGCATTCATTTCTACTAGAAATCACCTCAGGGAAATTGCTGCAGTTTTCACTTCCTCTTAATTAATACTTTTAGCTAATATCTGGTACCAAAAATATCTGCACATTAAAAGTTATTCTTAGTCCTTAATTCAATTCATGTCTTTATAGCAATTAAATCTTTTTTCTGAACTGGAAAATCTGAGACTTTTAGTTATGATCTCTAGTTCTATAGGTTTATAAGTGCAGCTGAAAACATTATATA
>NW_008652802.1:0-3606 GCF_000695815.1 Acanthisitta chloris
GGTCCAGCGCTGTGCTCCTCGCACGGGCACCGCCAGCCTGCCCTGCTGAGCCCCAGCCCTGCCTCGGGCCCCACAGAGCCCAGCCTGGGGGCACCCCTGCCCCCTGCCCTGCCCCGAAACACAACGGCAAAGCAACAAAAGGCTGCACCCCACCAGCCGGATCATTCGCCAGGATATTTCTAGATTCCCGTTTGTTTACCTTATAGAAAAGTTAATTGGCTCCTTTTGATCTTACAGTGAAAACCACAAAGGAAATTTTGTTAAGAGTAGGAGCAAACTGAAGCCTGTGAGTTCCTTCGATATTCATTAAAGCAATTCTGTTTGAGTCTTAATTTAAAGAAAACATTCAATTTTTTCCCCCCTTACTTATTATTAAGAGCTCAGTACGTCCTTAGGCTAAAGCGCTCGCTCCACAAATAACCTTCCCGACAGCTGCCAACTCGGGGCAGTTTATAACCTGCCTTTAGAACATATCTAGGGATATGTACATGGGAATGTACACATGTACATGGGAATACAGAGCGAGCTGTGTTTGTAGTGGGGTCGTCTTAAAAAAGTTCCAAATAGGCCGTTCAAGATTACTAGAAAGCTTAACAGGCTAAAAGAAAATCGCTGTAAGCTCAGATGCTGCTACTTCAGTTTCCAAAATGTGAGTTTTTGCAGTGTGCCGAAATTAAAGCAAGTCTTAATTCCAACTGAAGATGTGCGGAGAAAATATTTCTTTTTTGAGGTTGATTTAATTAGCAGAGCTATATTGGGAAGGCAAGTAATGCAATCTCTTTCTGGGTAGATGTATCTCTACATAATAATAGACAAGAAAAACAAATGAAAGAGAATCAGAAGGCAAAAATAGCTGATGCTTTTTCTCAGTCTCTGCTGCTTACATTACTTTTCTTTCAGACAAAACGATTCCCTCATGCTCTATATGAAATCTCTATTTTTATGAGGATAGTGGAGAGTAAAACCAAGTCACCCACCAGTCATTCCCTCACTTCCCTCCCATTTAAAACTATGGCACAGGAGCAAAATTAGCTTAGTGAAGATATGTCTTGTGACAATTGATGACATGAAGCAAGCAAACAAATAAGATCTGACCTCATGCTCCATGGGAAAAAACCCACATTTCAAGCAGATAAAAATTCAAAGCGACAAACTCAGAGGAAACTTGTGTGATGACCACACAAACCCTGACAGTAAACCAGTTCAGCTTGAAGGCAGGGAAATGATGGAATGAGTTCCTGAAGGATTTTCCTCTTCTCATTGTACAACTAACTATACCTGCTGTGCTTCAAACCTCTCTGTGTACACACGTGTGGGCACAGAGCAATGTGTATTTGCAGCTCTTTATCTGCACACATTACAGTACAACTGTAAACTCTGGTTAGAGAAGAAATGCACTGAAAACAAACAAATTGCTGTGCAGAAAATCCATTGCTGTGTGATTATCAGAGCAGAATGAAACAGAGTCACTCTGGAAGGGAACGAACGTGCTGTGCATGGACACAACATCATGGCCAAGATTTTATTTTCATTTTAAAAGGCTACATAATTTTTAGCCAAAATGTGGCAGCTAAGCTCTTCTTAAATATGCAACACACTGAAGAGAGTCTTGGCTCTTTCTCGTTGTGTTTTTCAGTGGTGATTTTTAAAGCAGCAAATGGGACATATCAGCCATTTGAAAATAAATTGCAATAAAACAACAAAAAAGGAACTAAGTTTGATTTTTTTTTTTGAGCAGAAACAAACTTTAGAAAACATCCTGGGACATGCTACAATTCTTACAAAATTTTCTATGTTGTATTTGGCATTTTTAGTTGCATTTTCCAAAGCATAAATATTTCCCTTTTTCAGTCAATACAAAGACACTTACAAAGTATTACATAAAATAAAGACAAGGTAATATTTTGGACTGGCAAAATGGGAAGGTATTTTTCCATTTTTTTTTTATAATGCAGAAATCATAATACAAACACAAAAACTGTCTGATAAGAAACAAAACCTACTTGAAAACCAGTTGGAGCTCCTCAGATTTATCCTCCCCAGTATATTACCCTAAGCAGCATAATTTTCCCCATTTTCCCCAACAGAGACAAGTTTGTAGAATTAGTGAGAGATAAAAATGAATAATTATTTTGTAATATCAGAACCAGCAACGAAAATACAAATTTCTGCAGTTTGGTGACTAAAACAAGACAATCCTTAGGAGGGAGGGAGAAAGGGAATGGAAGTGTTGAAAAGCACAATCAGGCAGCAAAGTACAAATGTCTCTCTCTCTCTTGCCAAACTCAGCTCAGTGTTCAAGCAAATAGCACAGAAAGCAAAGCTCAGACCCTACCTTTGTCAGCTGGAAAGGAATGGGGAGCGTCTTCCAAAACGGGGAATGACCTGCACTGCCTATACCCTGTGCCTTACCTTAAAATCTGTGCATTTCGAACCAAAACAGCTTGGAGCAATTCACATAAAACAGACCCAAATGTTGCCCATTCCATGCGAAAGATCAGGTTTCTGTCTCTGCTCAGCCTGTGATATCAGACTTGGGCTTTTTTTTTTTCCCCCTTTAAAAAAAAATGTATTCTTATGTTTCCAATCCTCTGACACACTTTTTTCATCTTGGTAAAGGTCTCCTTTTCGGAAAGGGTGTGTGGGAAGGATTTCCAACTTGTGAGGACTCTCTTTTCAGTACAATTAAGCTTTCACTTGCTCATTTTGAGGGCCGGAATGATTTGCTGTGGTCACCGGCTCCTTATTATTAATATCGCTGCCGATACATAAAGTTTACTGCAAGCTGTAAATACGTCAGGTTTTGCCATGGGGTTTGCTAATAAAGAACTCTTAGGGGGGATTATTGATGGGAAAGATAATCCTTTCAATAACGGTTCCTGCTCGTTTTGCTTCCCTGGGTGAGCCCCGTGCGGGGCACCCATCTCGGCACCGATCTCCGCGCGCTTTGCGCAGGGACACCAGGCAGGATCTCCTGCCCCTGTCCTCCTCCAGCTCCACACAGGGCTGTCCTCAGTGGGATTTTAAGGGCCCTATTAGTTTTGTCCATAGCTTTTTGTGCTATGCTTTTTAAAAGGGGTTTAGTGGCCATAAGGAGCTGATTGATTGTCAAGTGACACTTCCAAGTTATTTCTGTAGGTGTCACCTTGGGTTAGTGTAGTGATATTAACTATAACGAGGACTTTTTTGTCTTTCAAATTATGGCCACGTAAGTCAGTTAACTAACTCTTTTTTTTTAACCAAACAAACAAGAAAGAATTTTTCTTCTGCCAACATTTCTCTTTCTTCTTTTCAAACATCCTATTATTAAATATGTATATATTTGGGCAAGTCACAATAAGTGTCTGATCAATCACTTGTAATTCACTTTGGTATTCACTGCAATAACAATAAACAATTTTGGGCTCATCTGGTGTTAATGTGGCTGTCATGTGCCTGCCCAGAAAACTTCTGTGCACATTTATTATTGCTTAATTGCATTGCTGTGAATTGTGAAAAGAGAAGGGAAGGAAAAAGAAGGGAAAGGAGGAGAGGAGAGAAGAGGAGAGGAGAGGAGAGGAGAGGAGAGGAGAGGAGAGGGGAGAGCAGGAGAGGGGAGGTGGGCTG
>NW_008652802.1:3639-10564 GCF_000695815.1 Acanthisitta chloris
AGAGGAGAAGAGAGGAGAGGAGAGGGAGAGGGAGAGGAGGAGAGGAGAGGAGAGGAGAAGAGAGGAGAGGAGAGGAGAGGAGAGGAGAGGAGAGAGAAAAGATGCATGTGGAATGTTGCCTGGTCAGAAGCCTAGTTGGCTTACACAGTATTGGGAAGGAGGGGAAATTAATGGTGAAATAAATCTGTATTTCTTCAGCTGTTACTTCAAATCCAAGGCTTAAATTTTCCTGTCATGTACATAAAATATACCCAGCACAAGAGTCTCCTGATTCTGCAAGTCTGTCTTTGGAGAACTTCTTTACATTCACATGAAATAATGTCAGAGACTACAAGACGAGGACAGGAGTGATTTTGCTTGATGCACTTTCTTCGGTTCCATGCAGTTGATTTGTTGAGAGGCAGGGAAATTTTGAAGCTCACTAGGGTAGGTGGAAACCAATTGTCTTTTCCCAAGAATGAGGAACAGGCTAGAAAACAGGCTGCTTTATGGCAGGAAGGACTTTAGGGTGCTAGATGGGTGCATACAAGGCCCTATGACTGTTGAGAGGGAAGGGCTGGGGGGTCAGGAGGAGTCCTGGCTCTATGTCCGTGGGACAGGAGGGGATGGGGTGGTGCAGGGGACTCTGGTGCACCTGCACACTGTGGTGCCTTTTGCTGCCTTTCTCTTCCAGTAATCTGTGCCTTCTCCTCTGCATGGGACTCACACGTTGGCGTGTGATGGTGTAACGGGCAGAGGCTGCCGCTGATGGCCGTGTAGGTGGCACAGATGAAGTATGACCTTTGGGGCCAAGCAGGGTGTGTGGGACAGCCTAAACACCCCAATATGAACCCAGTCACCAAACAGGGGAGCCCCTGGGCCATTTCTACTGATGTAAACAATCCTCAACCATTCATGGAACTCTGTACGCATTCACTGTGCCTCAAACAAGCAGAAAGTCCTTGCTCCTGTCTGTGGCTCCTCACCCCAAGCTGCCTGTGGTTGGGAGATACAGTGGAGAGGATGCAGCTCCAGCTGGGTTGCTGGGAGATTTTAGCTGCAGGGAAGTGGCTGTTTGCCACCCCCAGGCACCCCCAGTGGAGCAGAGACAGCTGAGCAGACAGTGCTGCAGGAGGAGTGGGGTCAGCTGCAGGAGCAGGAGATGGAGTGGGATGAATTGGCAGGGGTGGGCAGGCAGGGGGGACGGCACACTTGATCTTGCCACGATGTAGAGGAGAGTGGGGGGATTGAGCTCTGCAGGCAAAAAACCCCAAACCTCAGCTGTCATCGGGATAAAATAATGAATGTCTGAGATACAGGCTCAGCAAAGCAAGCATGTTCAGGAAAGCCTGTAACCTCATGCTTGCTTTTAAGCTCCACTGGTGTCAAATCAGTGCTGTCCTGAGGAACAGTAGGTTTAAGCATGTACTTAAGAGTTTCCTGGACTCCTGGTTTGGGCTGGAGGTGGCTGGTCAAAGCAGCTGCAAATTGTGGGCATGGATTTTCTTCACAGGGTTGTGGCTGCAGAGAGGCAGAGCTGAGCCTGCTCAGAATCAGCTCTGAGTTTTGATATATAATTGCAAGCAATTCTCATCTAGGCTCAGGAAAGCTGAACAGGGGCCTTGTTTACTTTACCCTTCTTATTTTTTCCCCTGAAGGCAAGCAGCCAGGCTTAGGTTTCAGCCTGGTGGCTGCTTGGGCCAATGACGCAAAGGAACAAGGTCTCGTTTTCACTGTGATAGTCTCTGGGTACTACAGCCTGACTCGTAATGTTAATGAAGTCCCTTAACATAAACACTGCTTTTCTAACACACTCCTCGGGGACATGGAAAAATCCCTGGGCTTCAGCTCAGGAAAAGGCTGGGGCAAACAGAGATACACAGCGGGCACCGGAGAAAAAAGCACTGACTATTTCCATCAGGTTAGGGAGTTGTTTGGACATGATCTTTGTCTTGCCTCCCTCTCTTCCCAGCTGCCTTGTGCCATCCTTGCAGGCAGCAATGAATTAAACTGGTTTGATAGTTTGGCTTCTTTGCATTGCCCACTTACTCCTGATGGTGTTGCCAGTTGCTTTGGTGCTCTCCTGGCACAATTATCTCACAGAGGTATCAGGTCAGATATGCCTTAGACCAGAAGGGCATCCTGCTCTTCTAAACCAACCTCTGAGAGCTTCTGTTCCCAGAATTGTTTGACAGACAGAGATCGTCTGCTGCTTTCTCAGGCAAAATGGCATGCACTGCTTTTAGTGGAATGAACCCCATCTGCCTCGACAATTGGTAAATCATACAGAAAAGAGACTTCTGTAATGGCCAAAATTCAGCCAGCTAAAACAGTTAAATGGAAAAAAACATGGGCTTTAATAGAACTTGCTGTTTGCAATGATTTGAATGATTTCAGAGTGTAAAACTAATACAGTTTAACAAAGAAACACAAGTTGAAAAATGAAAGTGAGAGAAAAATAAGTGAAATCCCCTCCAATCACTTTGAGTTGAAGGAAGAATTTGGAGCTGGAGCAAAACAAAAGACAGATGGTTTTTCTGTTGTTCCCTCAAAATTTCACATTTTAGCTTGATGCCAAGTCATCAATTTTAACTTAGTCTAAATTCCAGTTTGGCATCTGAATTAAAAAACCCCTTGCTAGTGCAGCAGTTCCTAGTGAAGTCTGCCCAGACCTACTCAGAACTAGGATTCGCCTCCTTAAACAGAACTCTTCCTGAGCTTTTACCATATTGGACTCATTCCTCATGCTGCTGAATAATAATTCTACCCTGGTCAGGTATTGAAATCTATCACAGCTTCTGCTTTGACCTCTTCTTCTGTGCATTGACCACAGCTGGGCAAGGCTGAATGTCCTTGTTCCACGTGTGAAAATGGGGCATGGGGGTGTAACTGGAATGTCCTGGAGTGATGGAAAGCCCTAATATTTCCCAACAGAGAAGACAAACTTTTAGCTGTGAAAGACATTTTTTTTCACTGTTCTTGTAGACATCCACATGGTCTTCCTAGAGACTTGGGAGAAGTAGATAGGCTAGAGCCTTTGGTGCAATGTGAGTGCCTTTTCCTGCCTTGCTGACTGCTCTGGATGCAGCCCATGTGGCAAAATCAGGAACAGTAAGGTTTGTTCTTTGGGGATGAATAAAAAATGGTGGGGACTATTACCAGCCAAGTGTCTGCAGTCCATGCAGAGACCATCCCCAGCAGCAATCCACTCCCTCTTGACCAGTGTGCCCCATGGGGACAGGCAGCATGCAGAGGCTCCCAAGCTTTTCACCACCTCAGGTAGGGTGACTCCCTGCTGATGTGACTGAAGGGAAGGGATGTAAAGACACAGCTACACAAATCAGAGGAGGGTGAAGACTTGAATATGAAAGGACTGATCAGCAGAGGCTAAATTTGTCTGCCCAGTGGGTACTGTGACCTGTAGAGGCTGCAGAGGCTGTTTTGTTTCATGCTGTCTCTTCTGAGGACATCTCCAGTGCAGCAGGGATAGGACTCTGTTTTCATGACTGACAGATATCATACCTCCTGGGACAGAGTGGTGAAATCTGTCTTCTGGACAGGACCCACAAGAAATTGGTGCATTTTCCCCTTGAGAAGGCCTCTGGAATGAATAGCCATCACCCAAAGAGGCCATGAAATCCTGGAGCTTGCTGTAGCACATCAGCCTTTCCCCTGTGAGTGAGGGATCAGAGGGACCCTGCCTCACATCCTCACACACTCTGCAGCCTGCCTCAGCAGAGATGGCAGCAGGATCTGAGGTGGAGGCCACCTCAAAGCAGCTCATCCCAAGCTGTGTGCAGTGTGGTCAGAAAGGAGCAGCACTGACTCTTCCCTGCTCTCTGCACTGTGTTCCCAGGGAAAAGTGGGGATTGTTGGCAGAGCATCCCCTGCAGTAGCATTGGATCAAGTCAAGATAGCCAAGTATAGGAAATCCACTTAATAATCTTATGTGGAAAAGTTCTTATTAGATTTTATTTTGATTTTTTTTGGAAAGAACATGATCAAGTACCCAGAGTAACCAGCTGGAATTAAACCCCAAAGCTCAGGGAAAAATAACCATTGTCAGGGTTTTGCTGTAACTTCTGGTGCTCCAACAGAGTCACCAATGTTTTAGATGGTTCCTTTTTCTGTCATACATTAAAGGGACACCAAGGAAATGCACTATCATCATTGTACTATAATTAAGTATAATCTTTTTGTGGCTGAGGCATTAAACTCTATGTTTTTGGCCCTGTGATAATCTCTTCATCTGACAATCTGAGGGTTATATCTGATATGACACTTGTCACACCTTCTCCTGATGTACCTGTCATTCTTGGAGCCAGGACAAGAAAGTGCCAGATCTTCAGGCTGCTCTGAAATGGTAGTTCCTACATTCCTATGAGAACATTCAAATGTAAAATTAAGGCATATTTTAATGAAGATATGAGTGTTATCTTACAACAATCAGCTTCCCTCATCCAAACCAAGTGAAATAAGCAGATTCTGACTAGCTTGAGCTCTGTGCTTCAAGTACGTTGGCAAAAGAATGAAAAGTGTCCTCTTTTTGAAATAATAAGATCAGGCAGATTGCTGCTGAGGGAAGTTAATGGATAAGAATGCAGTGCATGACTGCAAAGCTCAAAGGATCTACACTGAACTTCTGCTCAAACCCTTCTCACTGAGGCAGGAATGAAAGGTGCCATGGGAAGCAGAGAGCTGAGGGAATACCATGCCCAGCCACCTCAGCTTCTCTGTGGCTGGCAGCAGAGAGGGCTGTGATGTGCTGCCAGGCTCAGCAGCTGTGTCGGTGTCTTCCATGCCTGGTGCAGATCCAAGGCAATCCTGTCATCTGCAGAGGTGATGGCTCTGAGCTGTCTGTGCTCAGCACGGGGCGTGAGAGCACAGCGATGGCAACCCAGGGAGAGTCTGGGACTGACAGGATGGGAAGAGTGGCAGCAGAGCACTCCTGGAGGGGATGTGTTGGCTGGAAAGTAAGGCTGAGGCATGAGGCACAGAGCAGAAAAGGGAAAGGTTTGATTGCAGTTCAGGTGCAGATTTGACATGTGTACCTTGTGTCCTTCTGAACATTTCTCAGTAAATTCAGGGGACATTCATTATCTTTCTTGCACTATTCCAAAAACCTGACCTTGAATTTCTCCTGAAATGGAAGTCCTTGAGCTGATACTGGATGTCTCCCAGGGGCAATACCAAACATCAGAGCCAACTGGGGTGCCAGGCTTGGGCTTTTCCCAGGCTTCTTGAGCTGCTACTCCTTGTTTGCCTGGTTTCTGACTGCAGAAATCCTTGTACTAGGTCTGATGAACTAGCTGGGTGAGCAGACTGGGTGGTGGCTGATGCCTACTGCTTCAGAAGAGATCAGGAAAAATTAATTTATGGACAATTTTTGGGCTAACTTTCTAAAGAGATTTCTTTGTTCTCCAGACCTCAGGCAGCTGAAATTTGGCCTGCCTTGAATCATGCTGTTCCTTGCTGTTAATTACCTTAGTGTCATCTGGATATTCTTATTATGAATATTAAATCTCCACTTTAAAAGGGAGTAGACAATCCCAGGCATTGGAATGGGTGGGAAGGATCCCAGTGATGTGTCCACCAGAGAAGACTTAATAAGATATGAAAATAGGAGCCACAATAAGTTTTAAACAGAGCTGATTGATATATCTACAGGGTACTTGAAGTTCAAGCCTTGTGCAGCTCCAAATGGAGGGCATTGCTTAATGCTGGCATTTCATAAATTGCCTCCCTTTGAGCTGCAGAGGACATGTCTTTACCCAGTGGTGGGAGAACACAGATGTACTTTTTATAGCCCAGATTTGCTAAAGAAAGCCACAGAGTCAGATTGTAGCACAAGGGCTCACAAGTCAAACACACGGGAACATTTTGCTCTCAAAACACTGCATTGATTTCCATGATCACCTTTTCTGCCCTGCAGTGGTGGCTGTGACACACTCCTGACACGGACAGAGGTCAGCACTTGCAAATGAGTAACATGACCATTCCTCTCCACTCTGACCATGGGCATCTCTGACCTGCAGCAAAACCTTTCATTCCAGTTCTGGGTTCTGTAACCACAGCACTGCCAGCCATCCCCAGCCTGGCTCCACAGCTCTGAGTCTAATGGAGCTAATTCCCTGTGTGTACCTGGGATGTAAAGGGAGGTGCTGCTATACCGAGGTATGCATCAAGATGTGCACAGATGGGGAGCCTTGAGCAGCAGCACATGAGCCCATTGAGGATAAGCAAAGCAGTGCTGAAACTGCCTGGTTTGGTGAATGGAAGCTCTTTGCACTGACACAGGATGACCAGCCCCTCTGTAGGCCTTTTGGAGAAGATGCCAGGGAGAAAAAAGCAGGAGCTGCTGGTATTTGAGACAGTCATGCTTTTCTTTCCACACTTTTGGGCCTCACTCCCACACTGACATCTCTGCAAACCTTAGCTTAGCATCTTCAGGCAGACCTTCCATCATCTGCTACATTTTCAGCTGTTTGAACTTCCTTAAGATGTGGGTGATTGTCTTTCAGATAAGACACCTAGTGTAGGATGGGCCTATTATTACTGTGTTATTTTACCTCTGATCATTTCATTAAAAAGCTCCTACAGCTCCATCACAAGCATTTAGGTCATGGGTTACAACGGGAAGAAAATACACCCTGGCTTGTGGAAGAGAATTGGTTTGCAGGGTGAGAGGAGAGGCAGGTGCATAATGGGGAGGCAGCAGCCAGATGAAAGGGAACATCTGGAAGCAGTGCAGCTCTGGCTTGTAGACAGCATACAGAGATAACTGTGCTGGACTTGTAAGAGCTTTTGTATGTTTAGAAGTGCTTTGTTTCCATTTTGCTTTTAGAAGATTGTTCATAGAATCATAGAATTTTAGGGGTTGGAATGGATATTAGACATCATCCAGCCCCAGCCCCCTGCCCTGGGCAGGGACACCTCCCACCAGAGC
>NW_008652802.1:10651-11710 GCF_000695815.1 Acanthisitta chloris
TCACCACCCTTATAGTAAAAAACTTTTTTCTAATATCTAACCTAAACTTCCCCTCCTACAATTTGAACCTCTTACCTCTTGTCCTATCATTGCAGTTCCTAACAAAGAGTCCCTCTCTGGCTCCCTTGCAGGCCCTTCAGATATTGAAAAGTTGCTATGAGGTCTCCATGCAATCCTCTCTTCTCCAGGCTGAACAGCCCCAACTTCCTCAGCCTGTCCTCATAGGGGAGGTGCTTCAGTTCTCTTAGCAATTTTGTGGCCTCCTCTGGACTTGCTCCAACAGTTCCATGTCCTTCTGATGTTGAGGGCACCAGAACTGTGTGAAGTGTTCCGTGTGGGTCTCACCAGACGAGAATAGAGGGAGAGAATCACCTATTACTCTCTGTCTGGAGGTGGGTGCAATAACATCAGTTTGTTTCCTTCCTTCCTTCCTTCCTTCCTTCCTTCCTTCCTTCCTTCCTTCCTTCCCTGTGTATCCACACACAGGATAAGCAGACCCAGAGCCTCACCAATCCTTCCTCTTCCACCTTCTGCCTTCCTGGGGCAGAACCTTTGTTCTCCCTCTGCAGCAGAGCAGAGGGGTAGAAAAGAATCTTACGGCATAGTTTAACTATGTTGAATTTTTCTGTTAACTAATCCAACATGTTCAAGCCTTTGACTTTGTAGGAGCAGATTCATCCAGAAGGAAAGCGACGTTAGGAAAAAACAATTGAGAAAGATAAAGGAGTCACTTGAAAGTGATGCAGACAGGCTGTGCTGTGGCTGTCTCCCCGCAAAGGAGAGTCTTTCCGGCTCTGGAGAAAGTTAGCAGAGTGTAACACTGCGTTGCGGGAGATGATGTAGAACTACACATGTTAATATCTGTTCTTGACAGAGTGTTGACCTGAATGGCAAAATTCACATGTGGATATGAATCATCACTAAGATACTGTGCTTTAAGAGACCGTGGTTTGATTTAAGAGCTTCTCTGATGAAAGAACTCACATTTAAATGTTAACTGCAGACCCAGAAGCTCTGTTAAATTTATCTGGGCTTATGTTCTAGTGACCATCCGCAAAT
>NW_008652802.1:11744-19648 GCF_000695815.1 Acanthisitta chloris
TTGTTGAGGATGGCAGAGTGAAACCTGGAGAACTGGAAAAATTTACACAGCTTAATATTTGCACTCTGTGGTTCAGCAATTCCTTCACCAAGAGAAACGGTGAAGCCTGAAAAGTTGCACAGCTTGGTTACAGACACAGGAAAGATGCCATCTCCACCCCGAGGAGCTTATGGTCTAGGCTGACATTCGGGGCCCCTCAGCTGTCTGCATTTCAGAGTACTTACTCATGGATAAATAGGAATGACAACATTAATTTACCACCCAGGGGTTGGGAAGACAGATCTGATAGTGCTCGTGTGGGGCGGCCCTCTGTATTAGAGAAAGCACAATGGCAAATAAGGGGAACGAGCTAATCACAGCAACACCTACCACAGAGTCTCTGTTTACCACAACTCCAGAGAGATGGGGGCTCATAAGGGACAATCAGTACTGTTGATGCTAAGATGCAGTACTTGGTCAGCCTGTCAAGTTTTGGTGGTGTCTGTAGAAATGCTAAGGGGGATTTAAATATCTGCAAAGGAAGAAAGAACAAGAGGCAAATTTGTGCATCCCCATGTTGATGGGGCGTATGCTTTAAGAGAGTGTCATGGGGTATGCTATTGTTGGGCTCCATAAATGACTGTTTCTGGGCACAGCAGAGCCCATGTGTTTAGCTGTGGGCAGTTCTGATGCCAGACTCACCTCTTAAGCTGCACAAAGTGGAGACACTTGCTCAGGTGTCAGAAGAAGAGGAGTCAGAGGTGAGGAGGATGATGCAGAGGAGCTGACAGTCCCCCTGCAGTCTGAGATGGACTCAAATGGAGGTGCTGATCTAAGGGACACTCCAGCACTTAGCTATATCCCTGAATGTGGCAAATGTGACTTCAGCCTATAGGGCAAGTTACAGGTAAATTTTATAAAGCTCCATAAAAATCAATTAGAATAAATATGCATAAGAATAATCTAATGAGCTACATGTTTTCGTAGAGGGAAAGCAAGTCCTAAATCTCACAGAGTTCTTTAAAGAGTCAGTAAGCACATGGAGGAAGGTAGTCCTGCAGGCCTAAACCACTCAGATTTCCTAAGGAGCATTTACAAAGATTGACTAATGAAAATAAACTATCTTGGGGCAATTGAGAAGATTCTCTCTTAGATTAATGGCAAATTAAAGGAAACTGGTAAATAGAATAGGCTCAGAGTCATGTTCCACAATAGAGGGAGGTTATCTGCAGAGTCTTTTGAGAGTCCTTCTGGGATCACAGCTCAGGGTATTCAGAAATGATCCTGCAGAAAAGGGCATGGAGAGTGAGGTGATAAAACACAGATGATACTGGGCAGTCAAACCAAAACCTACATGGAAAGGGATGCAACATGACTACAAATGGCTAGCTATAAAATAGGGAATTAAATGTTGTAACAGTAATATATACGGAAAAGGCCAGTCCTGACCATCCAAACTCAATGGCAAGCTTTGACAGTCAGATGTGAGAGCTACCTACAAACACCAGTGCAGTCAGGAGAAAGAAGTGACTTTTGTATGGATCACACTGTAGGGGATCTGCAGACTACTGCTCTGACAGGCAGACAGCTTGGCTGGAGTGGGAGGAGACATACAAAACAGGCAAATGTTTCCTTTTCAGAGGGCAACAGTCTTTTTTACAGGATTTTGGTCCCCCAACTACTGCAGGATTGGATCCAGCTGAGCACATTCAGCAGGTCTGCAGAAAGAGTTACTACTGACCACCTCTCTCCCTCTACGGGGTGAGCATGGCTAACCTTGCCTTATAGCAGGAGAAACACAGAAAATGAAGTGATTTGACCATGACCTTGGAGGGGATGCAGTGGAGTAGAAATGCTGCACTCCATGTCTCCCAGTTTTGAGCTCAGAGCACAGGATTTCTTTACACCCAGTGCTCTTTCTTTCTCTTCTTACAGAGACTGAGAATTGCTTGGCAGGAGAACTCAGCTGCAGATACCAACTGGGAAGGAGCCTTGCTAGCAGTTTCTAGCCCTGCAAACTGGAGCATCTGGAGCTAGAGATGTGTTTTCTGCTCTGTGAGCTGTGCTCTGGCTCTGTGACTGCAGACAGGAGGGAGGAGAAATTAGCATTTAATACATATAAATAGACCCCACTGATATCCATTGCTGTGACATCTGCTTTCATCAGACCACAAGGGTCATTTCCAGGACTTTCTTCCACCTGAGCTAGACTCCTATTCATGTCTAGCACTAGGATCATGTGGGAGAGTTGTGCACAGGGCAGACTCTAGGCTCAGGCAAAGCTGGTAGCTGCCTGCAACACACTTTGGTTGCCACATCCTTTGCCTTTTCCACAGATATGGACAAGCAAAGATACTGTTGCTTTCATTTATTGAAGAAGCTGCATTGTGTGTTCATGGCAGGACTGATGTTGATCCCAGAATCAACTGTTTGTGCCTAACCCTTCCTATGGCAGCAGAAGTAGCCAGCCCTGCACTCCAAAGCATATCCATCCCAGGTCCACTCTTCATCAGCAGAAAAGCCAGGTTTAATGGGGCAGGAACATGCACTTTGGTCTATATTGCCACAAAGCCTTGAGCCCCTTTGTTGCAGCAAATTGAATGAGCTGCAGCACTGTGGAGCTCAGTGCTGATTACCCACTGACACTCATCCTCCTTCCCATGCTCTCTTCTCATTCCAGACAAATCCCAGACTGTTGCAGCTACACAGCCACTAGTATTTGAGCCATGTAGTTCAACTCCAAGTTGAAGAGCTATGCATGAGCTGCAGTCTCAGTAGCAGTGCAGCCGAGGAGAACAACAAGGAGGTAATACATGGTTCCAATGGAGGGATCCCTGGAAGAGCTGTATGGCCAGGAGCTCACAAGCCACACTAAGCAGTGACAATACCTCTTGTGTACTGGATCTCTGCCTAGCTAAGGCGTAGCTCACATAGCCACAGGTCAGATCAACAAAAGTTCTCAGCACCCAAGACCTCCCATCAACAGGTTTGCGTTGTGTTGTAGTGGAATGCTGTGAGCTGTCTGAGGTGTCTGCAAATCAGGCCACTTCTTGAAGGGCCTTGAAGGTGCAATTGCATCTCTGGACAGCTGAGCTGCTGCTGTTGTTCTCTGAGAAATTGAGCCTACTGTGTCTAACCTCCCTACTTGAAGCAAAGCAGAGCAGTGGAAATAGGCACACCTCTCCCCAAACTTGTCTAGGCAACAGGAGACAGGCATTTTTCTCATGATGTCATTGTCCTGGAAACTTTTGAAAGCACATTGCAAAGGAGGAAGCCTTGTAGGTCTGAACTCCCCGTGAGCCTCTCCAAATGGGCCAAGCTTTGATGAAACCAACTCATTACCAAAAGCAGGGAAAAACATGTTGGACGTTGTTTACCACTGAGATCACCCTGGTGGTTCTTCCAGCTGCCTGAGGATATTGGTGAAGACAGAAGGAGGGAGAGATGGAAAGGGAGAAAATGACTGTTTTGAAGTTTCCATCCTCAAGGTGACATGTTTTCTTTCAACTTATTTGTTCTAAAAAACCTCTTGAAAACACATCTACCCATCGCCTCTGCATCTTGGGATCTGGGTGAGGTCCACAGCCTGAAGTTGTTTCTGGTGAACTTTGTTTACTTTTGCATCTGGTTTATGACTTTGCTTTCCGTGTTTGTCTTGGCATGGGAATGGCTAACTCTGGCTATAAGAAAGTGGATATAATGATTCCCATACAATTAGGGGCAACTCCAAGTTTCAGCTTTCTTGACATTATGGTTTAGGGCCAGGAGTCTGAGCTCTGCACTGTTAGCAGTTGCCACATTCTTATGTTTAAACTCTGGAGGATTTCACAATCTATGGAGTCCATAACAACAGGGAATGAGAGGTTGTTCCCTATTGTATACACTAGGAATTACGAGAAATGCAAGCAAAATCCTGCTAGCAAGCTCCAGTTATCCTGCAGTTAACATCTTCTGTTTTCTCCAAGTTGGTTAGAAAACAAGAACACGATGAGGCTTTTTGCAGTTCTTTTGTCAATGGTTATCTGAGCCACAAAGTGACTCAGAAAGAGGCAGGCCATGGCCTTGTACTCCTTGCAAATCCACTAACACCAGTGGATTTACTGAGCACATCATATGTTTGAAATCATCATCTGTGTCCAAATGTCCTAGGGTGGGAACTTCCATACTGACCTGTATTCCATCAAAGTTGAGATGTTCCCAACAGGGACCTGAGGGGTGAGCACTTGAAAGAGAGTCAGAGAATGGAAAATCTGATGAGGGCTCAAAATGTGATCCTTGACAAATCATGGAAAAAGCTAAAGGTTACTCTGGGAGTGATCATACAAAATCTTATGTAACACAGAGGCAAGGAAAGTCTGGGAAGATTGGTCTTCAAATGGGCAAGTTCAAATGCTGGGAATGGGTTAGAGAAAACAGGCTTGGTTTGTTTGCTTTTATTCCCAAACCTGATGGTCATTAGCATTTTGTCCTATGAACAGTACCTAGGTAACAGGACCAGCTGTGTGTGTTTGCACACAGAGAGGCAGAAGCTGGTTCTGCACACCTGAGTGCTGGACATGGGAGTAGTGTGGCCACACTGGCCTGGGGCAACACTGCTCTGCTTCTCTCCCCTGGACCCATGCCATGCTGTGCATATATGTCCTCTGCCAGGCACTGAGGCAGGTTGGGGCTCTCTGTGCCATGCTCTGTTGCACATGAAAGCCACAGCCTTGGTTGCCTCTTCTCTCAACTGGCTGAATTTCAGAGAGATTTTTGCACCCTGTATAAATACTTGCTTTACTGAGCATTGGATCTGGCCTCAGCGGGATACTCAAGCTGCCTGTTTTCGAGTTACAGGGTTACAGATCCAGTCATTTCCACTGTGGAAAAAGTCATTTGAGATGGTGTGCTGCTGCTTCCAAACTGTGTTAGTCATGGGGAGCGGGTGGCATGCTACCCAGAGATCCCAGGGCCCTCTAAGGCACAGAAAGAACAAAGTAGTCCTTCTCTGCAGAACATACAAAGGAACATTTACTCCACATTTGCCTCTAATGCACCAAAGGCACTAAAAAAGTGAAAGGTGAAGGTGGGGCATAAAATGCAGAGAACAGACCAAACGAGAAGACAAGAGAGGGGAAATGAGGTTTTCAACACAGACCTACATCTTCTCTCCAAAGGTTTTAGGGTTAAGGACTGACAGAGAATTCTCATCTTGGTTTTTAATGGTCCCTCAGCTCTTCAGACCTCCAAATAACAACCTGGACAGCCTTTCCAGCCACAGCTTGTTGTAATTATAACAACCTTCGATGAGTTGTCACATATCTTTTCTTCATAGTCTCCTGATGGACCCTTGTTTTGTAAAGCCTGAGGTTGAGTGAAAATAAGCACTTCAGGAAAGAGGATTTATGAACCTGAGACAGAGGGCAAGAAACAGCTGTGTTTCGGTAGGGACTGGAAAAGCCCATGCTGGCAATGAGATGCTGTGATACAGGGACCTACATACACCCTGCAGTGTTTGTGTGGGTTTAAGCAAGAGAGATGCAGGAGAGAGGCCTTGAAAAACCAGTTGGCACTAGGGCCCTGCATCTAGCCTGCAGAGGAGGATGGCTAGACATTGCAGGTTATCTGGTATGATACTTGGAGCTTTAACAGAAGCATCACAGTTCATTTATCATTCACTTGTCATTACTCATTCCTGCAGAGCACAGCAGGGCTAAAGAGCCTCTCCACCAGCTGTAGGTATCTCCAGGCCACCACAAAGGGACCCTGGTGAGTGCTGTGGCACCAGCTTGGGTCACCTCATGCCTGTAAGGCCAGGAGCAACCCCATTCCACCAACAGCTGTGGCTTGGGGAGTTCAGGATGCATCAGTGGTTTTGATTATATTTGAACTTCCTCTTCTACAATTAATTGCCATAGTCTGGAAATGGTTCCTCCTAGCAGAGCACTAGGCAAAAAAAAAAAAAAAAAAAAAAAAGGAAAAGGATAAATAAACTATTTTTGTGGTTTGTTTTAGTTGCTGCTGGCATCTTAGGGGTCCCAAAGCAGGGGGCAGAGAACACAATAGGGAAGAGAACAGAGCAGCTTTCAGGGGCCAGCTGACCTTTCAGACCTCTTGGGCCTTCACAAAAACTTTGCCAGTTACAAACCAGCTGTGGAATCAGGAACTCCTTGTGACATCACTGCTGAACAGTCCTAATTAGATAATTTCCCAAACCATGCAGGTCTCAAGTGCCTCAGCTTCACCTTTAGCCCTTGTCAAAGTCTCCCAATTGAGTGGTTAAAAGTTCAGTTCTGTCTCAAAGGTGTTCTTGAGAAGACACCTATTGTCCCAAAATGGGTTTTTCTGCCAGTACTATTTCAAATAACCTCCTTCCCTGTGTTCTTCCAGAGCCCCAAGATTCCACTCAGCTGCTATAAGGAGATTGCCAGTAGTCCCAAACTGTCTTTAATCTTAACCATCCAAGCAGCTTTTGCCTCCTAAGCAGCCACAAATAGAATGTAGCTCCCCAAAAGGCATTTGGAAATGCTGCAGTGTATGTGTATCCGTTGCAAGGAAGCTGATAATAGCAAATAATGCAAGCAATAAGTCTGTCTCCTGGCACAGAGTCTGGCACTGTGTTTGAGAAATGGTACCTGTTTAGCTATAAACTTCTGGATGCACCTAACACCTCTCCAGCAGCAGAACAAGCCTCCCACATGCCTATGGAATGCATGGAAAATGCAGCTTGGAAAATGCCTCTTGAGACACACAAATTTATGGCACAAAAGAAGGGATGATGCCAATATTAATGAAAGGACAAGGATTGTGCTGCTTCTCAAACAAACATGTAACAACAAAAGAATTAAGGACTTTCTTTTCCTTCCACACTGTTTTTAATGTTTCTATTTTTATCGCCTAGTTGATTAAGCCCCATCTTATCAATTTAATTTTCACTCCTTTCATACTAGTTCAGTGAAATATCTGGTTTTATGTCCCCCTCAGAAGAGCAGAGAATAAGGCCTCTGTTTTCAACCCATGGCCTGGTTGCAGGCAGTAACTCAAACGTGCAGTGTGTCCCTGCTGTGATGCTAAACTCATTTAAACACCCCCAGAAACCACGAGACAAAGAGGAAAGGTGAAAACACTGTGATCACAGAGAGCCCTGGGTCTTCATGGGGCACAGGAGTGAAAGTGGAGACATGTGATGGCACCACCACCATGTTTACCTGGGGGTTTTCTGTTTGGTGCAAATGAGAAGGGCCTGCCAGATCTCTGTGCTTCAGGTTAAACGTATTCCATTTGTTTATACTTGTCTGCATTCCACTCATTTTTTCTGTGTGCTCTAAAATATCATTTGAAGTTTATTACAGTCACTAGAAGAAAGGTCACGTGGTAGGTTTGGCCTAATGGCTGATTTTTCCTGTTCCCCTAAATGATGCTATTTTGTGGTTGACCTGTGAAACTTTGCTGCTTGTTGTCTGGCTGAGTCCTTGGAGATAAGCAATTTGCTTTTTTTTTAATATGACACTCATACCTATTGTCCAGGAATGGATAAAGGGCACAAGGCACTGTTACATTACTCTAAAATAATAGTTCTCTGCTTAATGATTTTCCCCTGGATACTAATCACATGAAATCAGACTCAGCATGTATGCTTTACTGAGTTCTTTTAGACATGGCAGCAGAAGTGTTGCTTTTAAAGCAGCCTCTACAGACAACCCTGGATTGCACAGGCAGATCCCCTAAATTTAAAGGGCATTAAAAAAAAGCATCAAAATCACTGGGTGGAGAGATACTTGAATATGTTCCCCATGGCATAATACTTCAGAACAGACTTATCTCTCACCCAAGGCTTGTGATGCAGGGCAGGAAAGTCCCAGATGGGCTCACTGGTTTGACACTGAATCTCCAGTCACCTCAGCATGGGCAAACCTGAGTTTTGCTGCCCAGTGGTGTGAACTCGC